>NC_071671.1:47052500-47352500 GCF_028554725.1 Zeugodacus cucurbitae | reverse complement strand
ATAATGTATGTTGGTGATGAAAATGAGTGAAATCGATTCAGAAATTACCTCAGTCTATATACTATATATGATGATATTCGTTTTTCTATTGGAAATAAATTGCGAGAGTATAAAGTCTCAACTACTATTTCCGTGTCTAACTCAATACCCACCTATGTCCTAACAATTCTTCCGATATCAACTTCTATCTCATTCAGTCTTATCTTAATACTTATTTCAACATCTAACTGTACTAGACACGTATCCCTTACGGAAAATCAGCTCAAATAAAATGTTACGTCATAGAAAACTTGTTTATTGTTACTAGAATCATTAAATAAAACCTACTACAGTTATATAAATAACAGAAAAATTAGTTTCAGTTTAATAATAATCAAAATATATACAGTACGCCTGGAATCTCTAAACACACAACGAAGCACCAATATGATTGTGGGTATGTGGGAACCCAACCCAACCAAAGTTCATGTATTTCAGGAAACTTTTACGTATCTCTCTTTTGTTTCATTTTTATTTTTGTTGGTCGGCAATTTGCGACATTTATTTGTATTAACACTTGATTGCGTCATTCTCACCACTTGACGGCTTCTGTTATAAAAATTCGACTGTGGGCTTGTCAAAAGTTTGGCAAACAATTTCAGTTGACTGGAAATTCTCAAGTGTCAACAGGCGGAATTTCGGCCACTTTCGTTGGAGTTGATGTTGTGAGGCAAAGGAATGATGTACTTACCAGTATAAAGGGATGTTGTTGTTGTTGTGGTGATGCTGAATGCTATGCTGGTACCGTAGAATATATATTTTTTCTTCGTTTGATCAGTTCATACCAATGTTGGTAAACAGTTGTGAAAGCGAATGGAACATTTGGTTAAACTCTTTAATTTTTACGCTTTGCTCCATAGTATGCAAAGATTTTATTTTATTTTTTTTTAGTTTTCATGAAGTATTTTAGGCAAAGGAAAATAAATTAAAAATTAAATTATTTTCATATGATTATGTGGCGGTTAAAACCGAGTTGCTTTAACATAAATGCCTTAAAATACATTAAGGAAATATATATTCCCCTTAAACCTTATGTATTCAGTTCTTCCTATCGTTAAGTAGGTATGTGTTGTAAATGATGTCGTATGACTGTAAAAAAAAGCTACTCATACGCACCAGCGAACATACAAAATATGTCTACAATCCCACACACATACGAGATATAAATTTATGTATGGATGTATATGGGTATATTTTCCCGTATTAATATATGTAATGAGTTAGAATGTCGATATACCTTATCGAATATATGTAGGTTCAGATATATGCATGTGGTTAGTTAGATATTAAAGGTGAACTAAAGTTTAAAATCACGATTTACAACTTTCTGTGGGCTTAGAGGTAAAAGTAAATGCCGCCACAAATCGCAAAAATTACAAACAAACCCAAAAAATTGTTAGAATGTGTACATTGCATTCACCAAGCGACAGTTGTAAATGTGAAAACAAAAAAGTTTGAAACGAGTTGTTAACAACAGAACGAGTAAACAAACAAAATAACCAACGAGTGACTGACAAGCGTTGCAATTGGGGGCACACAGGGTATATTAACATACATACAATCAGTGATGCTGAGTGTTGAATGCACAGCGCCGCTGTGTGGCAAATTGTTACAAGAGACGGCACGGCATATGAATATATACATATTTGTCGCAGTTGCATGTGCACCGCTACACTTAAGTAATGTTTGCACTCAGCGTGACATGACTTGCTTCATATCCACATACATATAAGCGTTTGTAGTAAATGTAGTTGGTTGAAATTCAATATCGGAATGTGTAGTGAAAAAAAATATTCACATGTGTGTGTTTTTATGTACATAAGGACATTACAATTAGTATTTTCTAGATTATATCCGTTCATTCAAGAGGTAGTGCATTAAAAGATTTAAAGACGTTACGACCATGCAAAGGATATGTCCCTACTATTGAAATTTTGGAATGAATTCTGAGAGTATCAGACCTCTGCATGCCCAGTTTAATAAGAGTATTTTAAAATTTTATTATTTATATTTCGTTTGCTTTCAAAAGTCAACAAATTGCTTTTGTATTACCACATATGTATGTAGATATGTAATGTGTTAACCAAAATGTCTGGATTTTAATAGCTTCTAAGAAAAGCGATAGCGATAGCGATCATATTGCAAATAGAAATGTGTTTTTTCAGAGTCAACGATGGCAACTGATGTTGATGTGAAAACTACTGAAATATCAAAAGCACGAACTCAAGGCATAAGAGCGAACAATTAAGAGTATACATACATAAATATGTATATATATGTACTTGATATAATTGTTTTTAAAAACAGTAAACAATCTAGTACATAATAATGCATTCTCCTATATGCACGCCTATGTGCTGCATGATTCAGCTGATAACTTGAGATAATGCACTAAATGCACGTGGTATGACATGCCATCAACTGGATGTTGATACGAAATGTCAAAACTATGACGTAAATAGCGCTCACATATATATGAACAAACACACTTGCATACTTTATGTGAATCATCATAGTCACAATTTCAACGAAGTAAATGTGATACAGTGTAGAAATTATATTTATTGCGTAGCTCTGAAAGAATAGTGCGAACTGTCCTTCAAAAGTTGTAGAAATTTTTAAATTAAATTGAAAAATTTAATTTGGAATTTTTAACCTTATTTGCGCATCAGGACTCAAAAGACCCTATTCAACTCATTTCCATTTCAAACCAAGCTTAAAACTGCATCCCCTTCGACACACTGTAGTTTGTTACCAATGTGTCCCAAAGGGTGTATTTAAAGAATTTTTTGTGTAAGCATATTTTCATTTCCTCAATGTAATTGCCAAATATGTTCAATGCAATTATTTATAACTTCAGTATATTTTTAATGCTCACTATGTATGTGCTCACTAAAAATGCAGATAATGCTATGTTTTCACTGATAAACACATTAAAATTAATTTAAACTGTTTAACACAATTTATGTTATTATAAAACACTTTCATTAATTAAATTTTAGTATTTTTTGATTAGTTGATTTTATTTGATTTGATTTTATACACATATTATTTTTTCCTGCCACTCTAACCATCTACTACATATTTATGATGCGTCACGCTTTTTTGATTATTTTTCTGATTTCATTCACTTGGATAACATTTTTCCACCTGCAAAGCGTTAAAAAATTAACACAGAATCTGGCATTAGCATGAGCATTAACTTGCAGCAGCAACAGCAATTTATTTCGACTCAGAAACTCAGTGAAACCACACCATTACGCAAAGATCGTTACAAAGACTCGTTTTATTGCAACAAAATGAGAAATGCGTTAATTAATACGAATAAATTTTCCAGCAAAACTCTTCGTACACACGTGAGCGCAAACAATAAAGTATATAATGTGTCGCTAAAAACACGCAGACACAAATTGCATTTTAAATTATTACTGAATTATTGGACGCTCCAGCAACGCAGAACTTGTATCCATTGTGCACTTGAATGAAAGTGAACTTTCACTTTGAATTCCCGTCAGTGTGGTATTTTTTATTGAATTGAAAAAGCGAAAACGCACGACCGCGTGCAACACATAGTCCGGCCAACGACGGAATGATGTTTGTGAACACACTCAAAACGCTGATGAGCTGTTCAGCAATGCAGCTGCCGAGCGAGACGCAGCGCATTCATCATCAACAGAGCAGCGGAACAACGCCAAGCTAAGCAACGCTGTAAGCATCCCATTCATTCAGTTGACGTAAATAAATGTCAATGCAATGGATGAACGAAGAGATGATTAGAGCCGAAACTGAATTGTGTATGAGTGTGTTAGTATGAAGAAAACATATTCTCATATAAGTAAGTTAACAACAACTGAATATTGCTCTCATGCCGACAAATGAACACCTGTTCACCCATATGGCACTACGTGTTTATCAACCCTTATTTACCTTTGTTTGGTTGTTATTGGTAATACTCTCTTATTTTCATGCTACAGTCATCATGAAATTTCATTCATTCATTGCGTATTGATAAGAAATCTCCATCACGCATACTAACATTACTCATACGACATGGTGTGCTCAACCTGCCTACCATGGTATGCGACAGCTGCAAACATATGGTATCATAAATTTCATAACTATTTGTAACTTTAAATATCTATAAATCTAATGCGCGCATTGGGAGCGATAACAGCTTACAAACGAGTATGCTATTAAGAGTGAGAGAGCAAGACTGGAGAGCTACATAATATCATGTGGACGCAACCTGTTGCTAACCGATGTGTAATGGAGTTTTTTTTATTTTTTTTTTTGTTGTCGGAGGGGGAATCTTCAAAAGATACCGTATTAAATAGTATACGGCATGCACGATTCATCCCATTCGCTTAAGATACACTAATTTTGGGATCACGCCCAGCAACTCTAAGTTTTGCAGGACTTGCGAAGAGGGACGCCTACGTACTAAACCCTAAACTCCGTCTTCTATAGCTCTTTATTCTCCCTTGCGGTACCACCGTTAGGTATTTCATCACAAGGGTAAGCTTTAGCCAATTTGCTCATCTCCAATCCAATTTGGTCTACTGGTCACTCGTCATCCTCCTTTCGCTACTACGTTGCCACTCATTCTTTCTTAGATCTGTTAGAGCTCTCGCGGACAATGCTCTTACTTGATTCCATACATTTGGTGATTGGATCATGTGCGCCACTATATTTCCTGGTGTGAGGCGTTCCTTTAGTAGTTTCTCCAGTTCCGTTCTTTCACATTCAAAACGAGGACACTCAAACAATACATGTAGTCTTCTTACTGCTGCGGGTCCTTTATTCCTGGAAATTAGACTGCATTCTCTTCTTGGTTGCGTTTTTAATAAAAACGCAATACTTTTAAACTCAATTAATAATTAAACTTTATTTAACAAATGATGAAAGATGAAAAATTGAAAAATATATTACAAAGCAACTTATTTATTTAAAAATGAAGTTATCCACGCGCACGAAGTGATAGGTATCATGTCACCGTCCAGAATGAATTCGTAGAACATACTCGAACGCAAGCGCAGCGTTCTGACGCTTCGTTCAGTTTCGTATTTTTTTCGTTCGGTCAGTGTTGTAGGTCGTATTTTCGTTAAAGTAAAGTTATTAGTTATTAGTTATTATTAATGTATCTGTTCTCAAAGTCTTATTTCTACATACATGTAATGCGTTTTCGCATCCATTGTCACAGAGGGAGCATTCAGACGCATCATCATGTCCATACTTTTGTAGGTATTCTGTAAAACAGGCGTGTCCAGTCAGGAACTGCGTCAAGTAGTAGTCTGTTTCACCATACTGTCTTTCTGCCCACTTTTGAATGTTTTTGATAAGCCTATATGTCCATCTACCTTTTGTTGTCGCGTCCCAGCGTTTCTGCCATTCATTTAAGCTCTTTTGCCTTTCGTCATTTCTCTCTTCTGTTGTCAGGCGTCTCTCCGTACTTTACATTTTGTCAAAAATTCTTTTTTGTTCCATCGCTGCAATGTCTGGTGGCATGATACCAGCTATAACTCCGACCGCCTCGTGTGATACAGTCCGAAACGCACAGGAAACTCTAATTGCACTTAACCTCATTATAGATTTTGCCTTTTCAGCGTATGATTTATGCTGCAGTGCAGGTCCCCATATAGGTGCCGCATACATTAGTACCGACTGACTCACTTTGGCTAAGAGTGCTCGTCTACTCTGGCTCGGTCAACCAATGTTAGCCATTAGTCTGGATAGTGCAGCCGTAACCCTTGCCGCTTTTTCACAAGCCTTGTCAATATGGGTCTTATAGTTTAGTCTCACATCTAACATAATGGAGTATATATATACATATGTGCGTGCTTTATCTATGACTGAAATTATGTTCGTGTGAGGAATCTTCTTTAGAGACTCAGATATACTACATGAGTATTTGTGCCAGTAGAATGGCGTGAGTGAATGTCAAATTCTAGTAATTCTCAGACAAAGGTTCAAAAATGGCGGTGACGTTTTCAAAAGGTTCAAACATATTTTACATAGGTATACATTTAAACATGTTTTCATGATATTCATTAATGGCGACTTATTGCAAATAATATTAAACTGTTGTTTTATATTGTTTTATATTTGAAGGAAGAATGAAATCAGCAGAAAATTATTTCCATAGGAGTTTTCTTTTTAAGCTCTATGATAATATGGAAGAATTGGACCAAGTTTCATGCCTTTTGTATTCTGCTATTACTATATTATTTTCATATATTAGGTTGGCAAATATCTCCCTTCCGCTTTTTTGCTCTTTATTCAATGCTTTATAAAACACGAGTCATCAACAAAGTGTGTGGTCTGGCGTTGTCCTAGTGGAACACTACCACCATCCTGTTGGCCAATTCTGGACGCTTCTAGTCGATCGCCTGCTTCAAGCGGTGCAGTTGTTCGCAGTAGTTGGTAGAATTAAGCGTCTGGTCGTATGGGAGCAGCTAATAGTGAATGATTCCCTTCCAATCCAATGGGACGATTTACCGGCCTTCGACCACGACCATTTTCGCTTGATATTAATGTATGTGATCCATTTTTCGTCGCCAGTCACCATCCGCTTCAAAAATGGGTCAAGTTCGTTCCGTTTCAGCAGCATATCGCAGGCGTTGATTCGGTCCAGAAGGTTTTTTTGCGTCAAATCATGCAGCACCCAAACATCAGAGATACGAGCTCTGTAGCGCTTTATACATAGCTGCGAAATTCAAAAGACAAAAAGGCTGGATATTTGACAACCTAATATTAAGTAAATGTTCACCTTCAAATATTTAAACTCTTTGTCAAATGTTATCGTTGATATTCATGCATAGAATAATTTATCCCCTAATGGCATAGAACACCGATGCTTAAACAAGCTTGCTCTTACCACCAACAAAATGCAAGCTCACTCATGGTGTTGAGCATTATTAATCGCTTGATAGAGCAATACACCACATATAATTGCCAATTGTGTGGTGGAAATGCCAAATTACAACAAATTACAAAAAACAGAAGCAGCTGTTAACCGTGTTAATGCAAAAAGAATGTCAGTGTCAATGGCGTGCGACACTTGAACCATTGAATTTAAAATGTGGCGGCAGTGGCCGGATGGCGGTTATAACTGAGTGGTAGCAGTGACTATACAAACACAATTACATACATACACACACCACCTGTCACAGACGGTTGATTAGACCAAGTTGTGTGAAAGTCAAACCAACACTGCGACTCTGGTTGTTAAATAATTGTATACACATAATAATTAATTCATAAACACATACAGTTGAACTTCCATATTTTCAATGTAATTTTCTACAGCACTACAATCTCGAATACACAAAAACCTAATCTTCCGGGATTATTACAAATTGAAATCTTCGCAAAGAGTTCACAATAACTCTCAACACAATCGAAAAATAATTTTGATTTCCAGATAACACCAATCCCAATGACAAATGTTTCGGGGAAATTTGATTTGTTATTGTGCCAAAGAATACTGGTGATTGATTTGAAATTGACTTCCGATTGGAAATATTTTGCATTCGGATGAAAAGACAAATGGTTGCAAATGTGAAATGAGAGCAAACATGTGGCATATTTGTAACTATGTAGGGTTGTGCATTGTATTAATGTCTATGTACATTCGATGGCTTGCAGTAAAAAAAATTGTATTCGAGTCTCTACTTATAAAACGAGAGAAACGAGAGCAAGGCCGAAATTTTATTTATTAATCACGACAACCTAATATTTCTTTGAGCTTGTAAGTAATAGCGATGAAATATTCTGGATCCTTACCCTTATATATGGAAGCTGCAATATTGGCACTGCCTAAATATTTAATAAGAGTTGAACAAAATATGCAATCCATGATAAATAATTGGGAGTGGCCAGGAACGATTCTTTTGCATATGACTCAAGCAGCTCACGACTTCCGGTTTTAGACCAAGTATCCCCTGGGTAGCTAACAGACATCCGTTTGGAGGCGAGCTAAAGTGAGAAGGCGAAGCCCGCTTGTGCGGTTGTGCGTAGGGCTTGGGACCCACCACATAAAAACGAATAACCAGTGAATAAGAAACACAGGCCTCGGATGAGAAACCCCCCTTTTGATGACGACCACGGCAAACGTATAAAGGACTATGATTTGAGGGCATGCACCTGGAATGTCCGGACTCTTAATTGGGAAGGTGCCTCTGCCCAGCTGGTTGATGTCCTCATACAACTAAAGGCTGACATCACCGCCGTCCAAGAAGTGCGATGGACGGGACAAGGACGGAAGAAGGTGGGTCCTTGTGACATCTACTACAGCGGCCATATAAAGGAGCGCAAATTCGGTGTTGGATTTGTGGTGGGAGAGAGACTACGTCGCCGAGTCCTGGCATTCACCCCGGTGGATGAACGTCTTGCCACAATCCGCATCAAAGCGAGGTTCTTCAACATATCGCTGATTTGCGCCCACGCCCCAACGGAAGAGAAGGACGATGCGACCAAAGATGCTTTCTATGAGCGCCTAGAACGCATCTATGAGCGCTGCCCCCGCCACAATGTCAAAATCGTGCTTGGCGATTTTAACGCCAGGGTGGGTAAAGAAGGTGTCTTTGGCACAACAGTCGGAAAATTCAGCCTCCATGACGAAACATCGCCAAACGGCCTGAGGCTGATCGACTTCGCTGGGGCCCGAAATATGGTTGTCTGTAGTACCAGATTCCAGCATAAAAAAATTCATCAAGCAACGTGGCTGTCCCCTGATCGAAACACGCGCAATCAAATCGATCACGTTGTGATAGACGGAAGACATGTCTCCAGTGTTTTAGACGTGCGTACGCTCCGAGGACCAAACATTGACTCGGACCATTATCTAATAGCAGCAAAGATACGCACTCGCCTCTGTGCAGCAAAGAACGCCCGTCAACAAACACAAGGAAGGTTCGACGTCGAAAAGCTGCAATCACAACCGACAGCCGAACGATTTTCTACTCGACTTGCACTCCTGCTCTCTGAGAGCACTCATCAGCATCTCGATATAAGGGAGCTGTGGAACGGCATCTCAAACTCATTGCATACCGCTGCAGCCGAAACAATTGGTCTCCGGCAACGCCAAAAAACCATTTGGTACGATGAGAATTGCCGTTCCGCAGTGGAGAGAAAACAGACTGCCTACCTCGCAACGTTGCGATCGACCACAACACGTTCGGGGTGGGATAGATATCGAGAACTGAAGAGGGAAGCGAGACGCATTTGCAGACGTAAAAAGAAAGAGGCCGAAATGCGTGAGTATGAAAAGCTTGAAAAGCTGGCCGACATGGGTAATGCTCGAAAATTTTATGAAAAGATGAGGCGATTAACAGAAGGTTTCAAGACCGGAGCATTATCATGTAGGGACCGAGAAGGTAATCTGGTAACGGATGTCCAGAGCACACTGGGATTATGGAGGGAACACTTCTCCGACCTGCTCAATGGCAGTGAAAGTACAACACCAGGAGATGGCGAACCCGATTCCCCAATCGATGACGATGGAATAGATGTTCCATTACCCGACCATGAAGAAATTCGAATAGCAATTACCCGCTTGAAGAACAACAAAGCGGCGGGGGCTGATGGATTACCGGCCGAGCTATTCAAATACGGCGGCGAAGAACTGATAAGGTGCATGCATCAGCTTCTTTGTAGAATATGGTCGGAAGAAAGCATGCCTGACGATTGGAATCTTAGTGTGCTCTGCCCAATCCATAAGAAGGGAGACCCCACAATCTGCGCCAACTACCGTGGTATAAGTCTCCTCAATATCGCATATAAGGTTTTGTCGAGCGTATTGTGTGAAAGACTAAAGCCCACCGTCAACGAACTGATTGGACCTTATCAGTGTGGCTTTAGACCTGGAAAATCTACAATGGACCAGATATTCACCATGCGCCAAATCTTGGAAAAGACCCGAGAGAGAAGAATCGATACCCACCATCTTTTTATCGATTTTAAAGCTGCCTTCGATAGCACGAAAAGGAGCTGCCTTTATGCCGCGATGTCTGAATTTGGTATCCCTGCAAAACTAATACGGCTATGTAAGCTGACGTTGAGCAACACCAAAAGCTCCGTCAGGATCGGGAAGGACCTCTCCGAGCCGTTCGATACCAAACGAGGCTTCAGACAGGGTGACTCACTATCGTGCGACTTCTTCAATCTATTGCTGGAAAAAATAATACGAGCTGCAGAACTAAATAGAGAGGGTACAATCTTCTACAAGAGTGTACAGCTCCTGGCGTATGCCGATGATATTGATATCATCGGAAGCAACAACCGCGCTGTTTGTTCTGCGTTTTCCAGACTAGATAAAGAAGCGAAGCGTATGGGTCTGGTGGTGAATGAGGACAAGACGAAATATCTCCTGTCATCAAACAAACAGTCAGCGCACTCGCGTCTTGGCTCCCACGTCACTGTTGACAGTCATAACTTTGAAGTTGTAGATAATTTCGTTTATCTGGGAACCAGCATTAACAACACCAACAATGTCAGCCTTGAAATCCAACGCAGAATCACTCTTGCCAACAGGTGCTACTTTGGACTGAGTAGGCAATTGAAAAGTAAAGTCCTCTCTCGACGAACCAAAATCAAACTCTAAAAGTCGCTCATTATTCCCGTCCTGATGTATGGCGCTGAAGCGTGGACGATGACAACATCCGATGAGACGACTCTTGGGGTTTTCGAGAGAAAGGTTTTGCGCAAGATTTATGGTCCTCTAAACATTGGCAACGGCGAATACCGCAGACGATGGAACGATGAGCTGTACGATTTATACGACGACATTGACATAGTTCAGCGAATAAAAAGACAGCGGCTACGCTGGCTAGGTCATGTTGTACGGATGGAAGAAAACACTCCAGCTCTGAAAGTATTCGATGCAGTACCCGCTGGAGGAAGCCGCGGAAGAGGACGACCTCCACTCCGGTGGAAAGACCAAGTGCAAAGTGACCTGGCTTCACTTGGTGTTTCCAGTTGGCGCCAAAAAGCAAAAAGGAGGAATGAGTGGCGCGCTCTGGTGGATTCGGCTATAATCGCTTAAAGCGGTTCCTACGCCAAATATATATATATATATACATTCGATGGCTTGCAGTAAAAAAAATTGTATTCGAGTCTCTACTTATAAAACGAGAGAAACGAGAGCAAGGCCGAAATTTTATTTATTAATCACGACAACCTAATATTTCTTTGAGCTTGTAAGTAATAGCGATGAAATATTCTGGATCCTTACCCTTATATATGGAAGCTGCAATATTGGCACTGCCTAAATATTTAATAAGAGTTGAACAAAATATGCAATCCATGATATATCTCTCCTGCTCCTGTTATTAATATTTAGTACTTCATGCGCCGATTTTTTTTTTATTTCGTATTTTTCTAACTCTCACATCTTCCTCTTGTCTTATTGCTATTTCTACTAGGCGCACAGCATGCCATAGACATTTCGTCAATTCATATATGTTTTTTTTTTCCATTCAGACAATGAATTCATAAATCTGTTAGAATGAGTGCTTGTCAGCTTATTTATTAGTTGCTTTTGTTTTTATCCGCCACTTTATTGTTAAATGTACGGATAATACGCTGATTTCTTGAGCGTGATATATGTCATTTTTATTGAAGGTTCACTGGACTCGACCACAGATACTTTGATTATTTGCTCAAGAAGCTTTGTTCTAAGTTTTTCTCTCATTATTACCTCTCCGCTTATCTTTATGCCATTGAACCGTATTAGTACATTGAACTCTGTATTAAGCACCAAATTTTTCAAGTTCAAAACCCTCGATAAACCGTTGCATCAATCTCAGTAATCACTTACTACAAAATAGCTAGAACTGTTGTCTATTTAAAGCAAGTGAGACAATTCCAAATTAATTGCTGGCAAACCGAGAGACACCTTTTCGCTCATATAAACCCAAGCAAGTGTCCATTCTTTACAGTGGGATTACAAACTTTACAAATACCACAAACACTTACACACAACAGCGAACAAACCGAATGGAAGCCGAACAAAACATCGAGAAACACAAATGAATAAAAAAGCAAAACGAAAAAAACCTGATTGAAAGCATGAATGAAAAGGCAAATGAGAAACAGACAATGAGGCAGTAATGTGGCCACGATGGCCGAGGGCTGTAATAAAAGTAAGGTCAACGATGTCCGCTTCTAGGCATTCATTCATTCACAGCGCTCGAAAAAAACCCGCAAGAGATCACTGTGATAAATCTTTAGCCGACATTTATATACGAATACATTCGTTTAAATGTTTTTGTAGCTTGTCTCGTTTTGTTGTCTCAACGTGAAACGCAGCTTGTGGCCACACTGAGGATGTTGCGATTGTAAATGACGACTTCAAAGGCCAAATTGACTTTGTGTTTATTGCTTGTTTTACTGCTACCAAGACTGTGGGTAATGTTTTAACATTTTTTTAGCTGCTCTTTTTTGATTTAGGCTACGCATATAAGTTTGTTTAGTGCTAATACCTTTAATAGGTGATTTGATTCGCACATTCACTAAAAACGAAAATACTCTCCGGTCGATCAAAAAAATACTTTCAAATTCGAACTTACGTCTTGGACACCATAAAGAACGCGAGAAAACTGAAAGTATTTTTAATGGATGAGCTGTACGATTTATACGACGACATTGACATAGTTCAGCGAATAAAAAGACAGCGGCTACGCTGGCTAGGTCATGTTGTACGGATGGAAGAAAACACTCCAGCTCTGAAAGTATTCGATGCAGTACCCGCTGGAGGAAGCCGCGGAAGAGGACGACCTCCACTCCGGTGGAAAGACCAAGTGCAAAGTGACCTGGCTTCCCTTGGTGTTTCCAGTTGGCGCCAAAAAGCAAGAAGGAGGAATGAGTGGCGCGCTCTGGTGGATTCGGCTATAATCGCTTAAAGCGGTTCCTACGCCAAATATATATATATATATATATATATATTTTTAATGGTAAGTGAGCGACAAGTTTGATATCAGTAAAAGCAAAAGTAGCTTTTTTTTGTGTTTTTTGTGTTTGCAAATATTAACGGCACTTTTAGTCCCCAAGCAGTCATTTCGCGTTTGTATTAAACGCTTTGCAAAAGCAGCAAAGTAAAAACAATTGAAATATGTTAAATAAATTGCTAAAACAACAACAACCACTTGGAGGCGATTAGAAAAAAAATACGCACACAAAGTAATTAAAACAAAAACGATATGACAGAAATCTCTCTCTCACACACAAATGCAGACATATATCCTCCTCAGCCAGCAACAATATACAGTGTGTGCAACTGGACGATCCTATGACTTTGCTAGCCTGTCAGCTTTTCTATTTAATTGTTTATTGTTGCTATTGTGGAGTAACTGAGCGCCGTTAAGCCAACTGCTGGTGCGTGTGTTTCTCCTTGTGAGTGTGTGCTTGTTGCTACTTACCATGTGGTAGACAATAATGACCGGCGCGCAAACTAATAAATTGCAGACGACCGAACGCAAAGTAATGTAATAAACAAAATTGAGCTGAAACGCAAAGAAAATAGGTTGGGATGTGGCATGACAACAGCTGAGAGGGCATTTCTGTGAGTATGTGAAAGAGTATAAAAACACATGCTTGCGCAAAGTATTAGAGAATGTATACAGATGGGAGAGAGATTATAATATTTGCACTCGAGAGTCTGGCAAAAGGGATCAAATCAAAAAATATAAATATATCGCTCATATTTATAAAACAAAAGCTAATCCGTAACGCAAACAGAGGAAAAATAAAGACAGGTTAAGAAATTGTGTCTTCTTTATATAGTTTACTTTGACTGGTTGATCGAACGTAGAGTGAGGAGGACATTCATTAGTGAAATAGTATCAGCATTAATGGAGGCTTTCAATAGCACTTTCTACTCAGCTCAGCTGACGAGCTGCAAACATTTCCGCTTGATTGTGGATTGATTCGTTTTTGTTATATTTCAGCGTTTATTAGCATTGCTTTACTCATATTCGTTTGCGTGCAACAATTAAGAAGTATTAGTACTTACACTGCTCGAGAAAAGTGGGTTAGGCAGTATAAGCATGATAGCGAGGTGTAATTGTTCTATTTACTTCTTCTGAGCCTTTCATTTTCAATGTCGCCGCAAATAATATAATGACCTTCGAGTGCGTGTCTCTTCATAGCTAATTCGACCCTGAATAGTGTACTATATCTCCTTGAATTATATAATATATGTATTATCCTTATTCAATGTCCTTTAGTTAGCTTTAATTAATTACGTTTGTACGTTTGTAGTAAATGAAGTACTATTTGTCTGCAAATGAATTGCGTGCAGATTCGCTCGACATAAAGCATTAATAAGAAATTAACTTATCCAGCTGGTTAAAAGGTGATAGTGTTGAACATTTTTTCCGAGTTGACTTATGATCGCATACTCGCGCTCAGAACTAATGAATATAGAATAATATTAGAAAGCGGCACTATTGCGGACGGGATCGCAAAGCCCAAACTTCTACAAAGTGGTGATGCACCACAAATACAGAGCGTACCATAAAATGTGGTCGTGGTGTGAATAGTCTATGGACAAAACCCAAGCCTACCTATTATTAGTAAAAACAACGCTTAGACGGAAGTGAATAGCTTACCCATACAAAAAATATTTAATTACACATGCATAATATATTCACCCAACTCCCTCTACATCACACCGCTCTGCGCAGCTGCACATAAGACGCAGGTGTTGGGCAAACAATTAACTTTGATACGCGCACAGTCTTTGGCGTAAAGACACTCAATTAAGTTTTTATGACCTTTAACACCACCAAAGTGTGCGCTACTCAAACTCATCAGAGTATATTACACAATTTAGAGATTTCCACAACTACAACCACTTCATCAAGTATGCATTGCATAAATTCTTACGCTTCGCCTAAAGTCTATGTTAATTATCAGCACTCGAACGGTCTCTAACTTCCTATGTCCCTTATCCTCACTAAGCTTACAACTAATCTACCGAAAAGGTGGTTATTACGTGTAGTATATACCATTATGAGTGGCAATGCATACTCATACTTTATTATGACCTTTGTCCAATGGGTATTGGCCTTGTAAATGTTGGTATGTTGTAAGACAAATCATTAAATGTGCATGTGAGTAAATGAAGTGCACTCGAATATTCGAAACAGAGATATTTGAATGAAAAACTACTAACAATTCGTTCGCTTTTAAGGATATTTTGAGCGAAGAGCTGACACTATTATAAATATGTGTGTATGTGTGTGTATGAATGTGTTGTCGTCCGCAGTTGAATACTGTGGCAATCATAGTTTTAAACAATGCATTTAATAGCGCCACATAGTTTAAGTTTTTAGCTTTTTCAGTTGTCGCCTGATTGCTCCAACGGCTGCCCACTGAAATGAGTTTACTTTTAGTTTTATTTGGTACTTGCTTTGGTACTTGACCTAAAATTGCAAATTGTTTGCTTTCTGGTCTTTCTAGAATTTGCTCGTGTGCTGTGTGCATATGCATGCTGATTGGTTTGCTTGTGTGTATGTAAAATATATTTAGCCCTCCTCATGGTTTCTGTTTCTCTCCATCCTCTCGTTTTTCAGCACTGCCAGGAATGCTACAAAATGTCGCAAATGCTTGAAATACTTAAAATAACTGTTGGTTGCGACGATGAACCTTTGTGGTTCACTGCATTCCTCAGGCTGCAGTAAATTTCGAAAACAAATATTCAGTCTCATTTCGTGCTCTATCTCTCTATTTCTATTCTGTGCTGCCGATGCTAACGTCTTTACTTACATTCTTGAGTATATAGTACACCAATATATATTTATTTTTTTTTTTGAAAAGTGGATATGTTTATATCGGTCTGTTTGTCTGTTTCAAAAGCTATTAAATTTAATTGGCAATATATTTTTTTTAAATATTTTCACTTCCATTAGACTGTCCCAAGTTTATAAACGGCATATCACCTTAAAAGCCTTGTGGTTAATAGCCTTGCTACAGTTATGTATGCAAGGGTGCAACCGAACATTTTATACTCTCGCAATTTATTGCTATATTTTTATTAAGAAAACACACAGTTTGACCCATATATTCGGCATACATATATTTCACATATTAACCGATTTATAAGCTATTAAACTCATCGCATTTTTAAAAATCCTATAATTAGGTATTCTCATCCCTACTAATATATATATATATATAAGGAAAGTTATGACCCGATTTTAACCTTTTCTGGTACAGAGACACACTATTAGAAGAAAAGTATTTCCTTTTTACCGAAATTTTCGGTGAAAAGTTACCATGGGGCACTGAGTTCTTCATATTCGATATCCGAGGCATTGAAAAGTTATAGTCCGATTTCGATACATTTTTCACAAGTGATGTCACGGATCTTATACAGTATTTATGTAAACTTTTATTTCGCTATCTTCATTGTTTCCTAATATATATCTTATAAAGTGAAGGAATAAGATGGAATTCGAAAATGAGTTATATGGAAAGTTGTCGTGGTTGTGAACCGATTTCGTCCATTTTCCACAGGCGTCATCAGTCAAGAAAATATTATATACCGAATTTCATTGAAATCTGTCGAGTAGATCCTGAGATATGGTTCTTTACCCATAAGTGAGCGATGCCACGCCCATTTTCCATCTCAATGCAATTTCCTTCTGCTATTATTTCTGTGAAATTTAGTGTTTCTGACGTTTTTCGTTTGTTAGTTAACCCACTTTTAGTAATTTTCAAACCTAACTTTTGTATGGGAGGTGGGCGTGGTTATTATCCGATTTTAACTATTTTCATGGTGTGTGGTGGGGTACTTAAGAGAACCGACTGCAGCAAGTTCGGTTTATATAGCTTTATTGGTTTGCGATATACATACAAATAATCAATTTGGGGGCGGGGCCACGCCCACTTCCCCAAAAAAATTACATCCAAATATGCCCCTTCCTAATGCAATCCTTTATTCCAAATTATACTTTTATAACTTTATTTATGGCTTAGTTATGACACTTTATAGGTTTTTGGTTTTCGCCATTTTGTGGGCGTGGCAATGGTCCGACTTTGCCCAGTTTCGAAAGCCACCTCTTCATGGTGCCAAGGAATACGTGTTCCAAGTTTCGTTAAGATATCTAAATTTTTACTCACGTTATCCGTTGCTTTTGACTCGTCTCGTCACCCTGATCATTTTGATATATATAACCCTATATCTAACTCGTTTAGTTTTATGACTTACAAACAACCGTTATGTGAACAAAACTATAATACTCTCTTAGCAACTTTTGTTGCGAGAGTATAAAAACGTTGAATAAAGCTCGATTAATTTTAAAGAATTTATTCGAATTTGTTTGAATTTTTACTTTTATAATTCCATACAGCAAATGTAGAAACCAGACTCAACACCAATTGGTATTTTGCCATCAGTACTCTACACTTTTAACAGTCTCAGTAAGTTGACCTGCATTAAACAATATTACTGAAAAGGAAGAATAAGAGGAAAGAAAAAATCCTAAGACAAAATCAAAAAAGAAATGTATTTTCATTTTTTACTTCCATACGTTTATTTCATATTTGCCACATTCGCACTGTTATTGCACATTTACGTTGTGAGGAAATGCCTACTTTGGTACAGCTACTCACACAAATAATAAGCAAAATTTCCGTCTTAGCCTTAAAACCGAGTGCAAATGGCACCTATAAAAGCGCTCTGAATATTTTCGACGACTATTGCACTCAGGGGACTCGTTACGTTAAACTACCTGTCTTATTAAGTTCTATATGTGCTAATGCTTATATGTATGTATGACTGCATGTCAACGTGGTGAGCATATTTGAGACGGTGAGATAAGGATATAAAATGACGATAAAGAATTGATGTAAATTAGGTATATGTTTGTTATATTATACTGTTCCAAATCATAATGTAACATTAAAGTAAGGCACCATACAACAACAGCAACACCTTTCTACTCTACTTGAGTCAATTGTGTTGTTTATTTTCCATTATAAAAATGAAAAATAACTGATTACAATTTATAACTACAAATATACATTCCATTTATCCCAAATTTATTTATCCAAATAAACGAGTGCAGCAAATAAAATAAGGAAATAATACTATAAAGGAACTAGCTAATGCAATAGTAGAGAGCTTAAGCAATAGTTGAAAGTTGAAGGAGCAGTAGAAATGGCGGAACATGTTCACTCATTGAGCTTTATGTATGTTTTGAAGAAGAAAGAAAAACCGGCGAATAGTGACGAAAAATGCTTCATTACTAAGAAATGTGCGAATTACACTCAAAACAACAAAAGCGAGATACAAAACATCAAACCGCAAGAAAATGATCATTGCTTCAAGGAGAATGGGCGAATAAGGAATTGCATCCTCGTTTTTGTTTTCATTTTTTAGGGCTGCCTTGAAGTGATGCGTTTATATCTTCCTCGTATTATTTTTGCTGTCTTCGGCGTCGTGTTTATTTCTCAATATTTGGTATGCAATTCCCGCAATTTGCCTTAGCAATATTATTACAGCTGGCCGTTGGTTCAAAGAAATTCCATTTTTTATGATATGGTTGTGATGATTCAAGATAATTACAAATGCTTGAAAATTCGGGAATTTTTTGTGACAAAAAACATATTTTCTTCTTAACTTGCTTCTTATTTAACTCTAAATATTTAGTTTAAATTGGTCGGTTGATTTAATTATTGTTCAGACTCTATTTTTCTATACGGACGCAATCAGCGCTCTTTTATAGCAATATTTAGTTATTTGATATGAAATTTGCCTCACATTTATTGAAACGAAACGTGAAAAATTTTATTTATAATGGCTTATTATAGGACTAATAAAAGACAAATTTCCTTAGATTCATAAATGGATAGAACTGAACTGACTGAGTGTATATCAGCCACAGCACATTATCTACTTAAGTAGTCGTGAATAAAGTGACTGTGACACGAAATCTTACCTGTGACATCCGCTTGCCACTCTCCAACTTCAGACAATCCGCTTCGGCGCTATTATCCTCCACACCACCACTCAACACACCAGCATCATTTCAACCACTTCCGCCCCTACCAGCACCCACACCAGTCGACACGCCGGCGATCTCCGACTCAGCACAAGTTTCTCTAGTGGCAGCATGCCAGCAGCGTCGACATCTATTCTCCTCATCCACGAAAAAAAAGAGAAAGGTGGGATGCACGCAGACTTTTATACTCCTGAAGGTATACTGTGAAAACATTAATAAATTAAACCTTGGATGTATGCTTCATCCATTCAAACCTAATATTGGGTATATGGGAGCCAGGAGAAGGTATGACTCGATTTCACAAATTTTTGGTACGGAGACATATTATTGGAAGAAAAATATGTCCTTTGACTTTCTTTAAAATATATGAGAGACTTACCTATATATTCGGTAAAAAATTTATTAGAAGCACTGGGGTCCTCATGTTGTATATATGGGGACTTGAAATTTTATTATCTTATTTCGACTAGTTTTAAAAAGGCGATCTCACGCTATAAATTAAGTATTTGTGCAAAGTTCTGTTCCGATATCTTCACTAGCGCTTAACTTATATATTGTAAAGTAAAAGCTTCAGATTGACTTCACAGTTCTGTTATATAGGAAGTAGGCGTGGTTGTGAACCGATTCGCCCTATTTTCACAACATACCATTTGGATTCCATGAAAATATTACGAACAGAATTTCATTGAAGTTGGTCAAGTCGTTTTGGAGATATGGTTTTTGACCAATAAGTGGGCGGAGCCACGCCAATTTCAACTTGTGTATACCAATTTGAGTACAGCCCTTCTGAAACATCTTTGTAATGAAATTTAAGATTTCTGGTGCTTTTCCTTAGTGCATTAAAACGTTTTTAGTAGTTTTAAACATAAACTTTGTATGGGAGGTGGGCGTGGTTATAATCCGATTTCGCCCATTTTCAATACCAACCTCCTCAGGGTGCCAAGGAATATGTGTTCCAAGATTCACTAAGATATACTCTTTAATTAATTGTACCCATAAATGTTAATTACTTCTGGCCTCTTGAGTATCCATTTCATGGTCAAAGCAAAATGAAGTAACTTTATTTAGCTAGCAATTACCTATTTAATGAAAAGCCTCTGATATCCTACTTGTGGTTATGTACATATTTAAAGTTTTGAGTTTGGTGTATTTGCAATACTTGAAACCTATCTTTCAAAGAATTGGAAGTGTAAGTTTACGCAATTATCTTCGCAATTTCGTAACTTTAATTGAATCTTGATAGTAAATAATTACGTTGACAACCACGGCAAAGCAATTATCCGCCTTATTACCTTGACGCCGAAACAACCGCATTAAACCACACACAAAAGCTGACAAACTACAGTGAAATTATTAAGTCGGTAAAGACACCTAATTATGGGCAAAGACACACTGACATACACTTGAAGAAATGTTTCTTGCAAATGTTTATGTATATATGTAGTAATCGGTGTGTATATATGTATGCATATTTCAAGTATTCATTCAGCTCGTTTGTGGTTTTCTGGTGCGTTACTATGGTGGATTGGCCCGTTGACAACCAGCCTATTGTATTGCAAAAACAACAACAACAACAACAGTAATAACCAGCGAAAGTAGCACAATAACTGTAAACAACAAGCAACCAGAAGTCAAGAAGTCGGTAGTCAACTGACAACAGGCAGCCGGTAAGTGTAGCAGCCACCAAAGAAACCGCAAATAATCATAGACTCACACATTTACATAAATATGCACGCATATATAGTTTGAGTTCCTGCTACGCCTACAATTACCGGTCGTTGGCTTGTGGTTTTGACACAAAGTCTCCAATAGTCAATGTTTGAGCGGGTTTGAGTGTGTGTCTGTTAGCGTGTATTTATTTGTCTGTATATCATTTGATTACAGAGCATAACATTGTAATAGAAAATCTTGTTATCCTTATCTTTGTGTTTGCTGTAACAGCCTGTCATTTCTGCATTCTTTCGGCGAATCTTTAACAGGTTTTGAATGCGCTCTTGCTTGACACTCATACGATATATGACGGGATAGAGTTACATGCATATGTTTGACATGGTGAGCCGATATATGTGGGTGCGTCGGTGTTCACACAATGACTCCAAATTAGTGATGGATGGGCTTGTATGTACAATCATGCACAGGCTAATGGTGCAAAAGTAAATGAAATATTCGACACTCATTGAAATGAAGTGAAAACTGTTGTGTATCTTCAATCAGCGTCACTCAGTGCAAAACTCTTATCGAACGATAGCCAAAGTTCTTTATACCCAAGAAGACAAAACAATCAACAAAATAAGTGATTTTGCAATACTTTATAGACAAATGTTCCAGCATGAGTAGCTACACAACACTCTTAACTCTTTTCAAAACGAATTCGAAACGAATACGAGCTTCTTAAACGAATTGTGCATGAAAAAGTAAACCATATAAATTTATTTTACGTAAAATACCATCGACGTTAAACGTTAAAAACATTGGCTTGTGCAGCAAAAATTATTTCATAACCGCTATTTAAAGGATTCTGGTAAAGTAAGTAGGTGTGTGTACAACTACCAATTTTATCATTTATTTTGACTTTGGTATTAGTAAGTGATGTAGGTGGGTATGTAAGCATATGAACATGTTCTGCTTTCCTATAACTTGGCAAAGGTTGCCATTCTAGATGAATTTGAAAAGTTTTTCGATTTGTCGCTAACACAGCTGTTAAGGAAGTTAGTTATTCGGCGTTAACAGTCACTATTTTCTACTCACTTTGGTGATAATATCATATGATATATCTTCTTCTTCTTGACTGGCGTAGACACCGCTTACGCGGTTATAGCCGAGTCCACAACAGCGCGCCACGCATCTCTCCTTTAGGGAGTTTGGCGCCAATACCAAGTGAAGACAGGTCCATTTCCACCTGGTCCTTCCATCCGAGTGGAGGCCTCCCTCTTCCTCGGCTTCCACCAGCAGGTACTGCATCGCAAACTTTCAGAGCTGGAGCACTTTCGTCCATTCGAACACCATGACCTAGCCAGCATACCCGCTGTCTTCTTATTCGCTGGACTACATATATGTCGTCGAATAACACATACAGCCCATCGTTCCATCGTCTGTGGTGTTCGCCGTTGCCAATGTTTAAGGGACCATAAATCTTCCGCAAAACCTTTCTCTCGAAAACCCTTAGTGACCTCTCATCGGATGTTGACACCGCCCACGCTTCTGCACCATAAAGTAGGACGGGAATGATGAGGAACTTGTAGAGTTTAGTTTTTTTTCGTCGATAGAGGACTTTACTTTTCAATTGCCAATTCAGTCCATAGTAGCACCTGTTGGCAAGAGTGATTATGCGTTGGATTTCAAGGCTGACATTATTATCGGTGTTGATGCTGGTTCCTAAGTATACGAAATTATCCACAACTTCAAAATTATGACTGTCAACAGTGATATGAGAGCGAAGTCGTGAAAGCGCTGACTGTTTGTTTGATGACGACTGCATTAGTAGTTCGAAACCAATACCAATATTAATGGGGTGCCTAATACTTTTGGCCAAGGCTGTATAAAGACGCACCAGGAAAATACACACATTGCGGAATCCATTCAAATGGCTGGAAGACATTTTAAATTGTTTTTGCAAAGCAAACAATTTTAAGGCACATAGTCATAACTTTGAAGTTGTAGATAATTTCATCTACCTGGGAACCAGCATTAACAGCAATAACAATGTCAGCCTGGAAATCCAACGCAGAATCACTCTTGCCAACAGGTGCTACTATGGACTAAGTAGGCAATTGAAAAGTAAAGTCCTCTCTCGACGAACAAAAACCAAACTCTACAAGTCTCTCATCATTCCTGTCCTACTTTACGGTGCAGAAGCATGGACGATGTCAACATCCGATGAGACGGCACTAGGAGTTTTCGAGAGATAGGTTTTGCGGAAGATTTATGGTCCCTTAAGAATTGGCAACGGCGAATACCGCAGACGATGGAACGATGAGCTGTATGTGTTATTCGACGACATAGACATAGTCCAGCGAATAAAAAAACAGCGGCTACGCTGGCTAGGTATGTTGTTCGAATGGATGAAAGTGCTCCAGCTCTGAAAGTATTCGATGCACGAAAGGAAAAGTTCGGGATGCTGCCACCTAAGAAAATAAACATGAGTTGCAATAGCTCTTTGTAATCATGGCGAATGTGGTCTTTTGCTATATTTTTGATGCAAAATTCTTTATTGGGTTCACATTCCTCTGCATTTATAGCACGTCGCACTTCTTCATCCATGATTCCAATTGAAAGATCTTTTAAATTGAAAGTGTTCCATTCCCGCCAAAAACGTTCAAATATATAATTCGAGTAATTTTTTGTTGTGAACTCAGTGAACGCAATTCCACTCAATTCCAACAACAGTCTTGTGCAGATAATTTGTGTAGTCAGTGGCCCGCCTTAGTTCAATGGAATTTGTACTAATTTACTCTTTTCTAATATTTATAAATTTTCTTATCATTATTGGACATATAGAAAAAATTACTGTGCAAAATATTGAGGAAAAATGAGGTAATTACATTCTATATATAATAAATAAACAGATAACAGTAAAAAAACCAAGTGTTTTTCTATATTTTGAACTTTGACCTCATTATGGCACAGGTTGGCACACTCTGATTGAGTTAAAAATTTACCACATGAATTATTACATCGAATCGCATATTTGACCAATCCCCGTACTCAAAATTCAAAAAAAAAATCTCATTTAAGCTGCGCCAGGTCTAGTGTACATGTGGTTGTTATTTGTGTGAGTCAACAAGGAATGACCACAAAAATGTATGTACCTGCACATATTTCTTTTAGGTGCTTACATAATATACCTAAATTCACAGGGACACAAAAGCTAAAAGTTCGAATGGACAAGAGCAAGAATTCCAATTGCCATAAAAATGGCTGCTGGTTAGCATTTACTACCGAGTAAACCAATGAACATTAGACAGACAGACAAATATTCTAACATTAGCATAATTTTCATTATTCATAGATATTTGGATATATGGAATGATAGAAAAGTGGTATACTTGATATCACGAAGTTTTCGTATTGCTTTGACATTTAATTAAAATATTATTACAGATGATTTAAGGAAATCACTACTAGACCGCATGCATTTGTGGAATATCGATTTTTTTCAAATAATTCAAGATTTAGGAAGTATCACTTGAGCTCTGATGTGCGACTACTATCAATTATATCTGAACGGTAATTACACTGAGTAGACTAAGTCTGGTCTGGTCCTCATCATCTTTACCTTTTGTTGAGCCATCGCCCTTTTCCTCTGCTATGATTTCCTTAAATAAAACAGTTTCATATTTTACTGATCTTAACTCTGAGCTCATTTCTATAAAAGCGTCGAGGATATTCAATTATTTGCATTTATGCTTTTTTCTTACCAAGATTTCGATTAAAACGTTGATCAAATATCTAAAATATAAAATACATATTCACGGCTACTATATAAATATATATTAAATATAAATTAATTTCGTTCACATGCAAGGATCACCCTACAGTTATAAAATAATTGTTTTGATTAACTTATTAAATGAAATGAAAACCACAAAAGTCAACTGAGCTGCCGCAATAAAAAGCCACAATTGAAAATTTAATTTAAATTGTTCACCTTGGCCATTGCCATTATTTGCAAGCGTAATTAAGTACATTCAATCATTATCTGATATTGTTTGTGCATATATACTAATAAATAATTACTAATGTGTATTGAGAAATGTATGAAGGAGTGTATGAAAACCATTTACACATTCAAACATTTTAGTATTCCTGCGTTTACTTGTACATCTCTCGAAAATTTAGACTTGATGACATATATTTCCCTGTAGCTCCATTAAAGTGCTTAATTTTTAGATTATTATGGAGATAGATAGCTTAAATTTTACAAAAATAAAAAAAAAATCCAAAAAAAAGTTATTGCAAGTAAATTCAAGCTTCGAAAATAAATTTTATTTATTTATTCCAATTTCGTCAAAAATTTGATTTATTTTTACAAGTTTAAGGATATGATATAAATTTGATTTTCTAATAAGCAGAAAAGAATGTTAGTGGAATAAGTTCAAAAATATTTTTGTATGTCAGAAGAATGTTCGATGTTAGTAAAATGTTATTACGCATCTGTAGAATTGAATTAGAAAAAATTAAAGTTTATCACTTTCATTCCAAATAAATTTAGTTGCGAAATGGTGTGCGAAGAATCGCAATTATTTTATTGATTTCTTTCTAAATAATTTATAGCATCTCACACGAAGCTCAAAAAAAAAATGGAATGACCTTCCACTCAATCAATGTCTCTCTCATGCAACGGTTTTTTCTTTACTCGCATCTGCTTACGATTTAAATTCGCCATTATCGGCGAGTAATACGTAACACATTTGTGATGCTGCATTTGAAATATAATGAAATGTCAAAAGAAAAAATGTATTTAGGTGAGACAATTTTTTTTAGCAATATGTGGATAGACAGGGAAGTGATGTCGTGATGGATAATATATAAATATAAATAAATAAATGCAACAGAATAAATTGGTGAAGCAACTTGTTCGATAAAATAATTTCTTATAAAATTAAAAGCCAAAATTATCAGAACTAAGCGTATGCTGAAGTAAAAAGTTCCTTCGAAGGTGACCCAGAACTTGTGGAATCCTCCACTTCACAAATAGGAATACTCGACTTCGATATTAAAAATAACAAAAGTCACCTTAAGCACAGCTGTCACTCGCTGGAAAGTGTATTATGTGAAAAGAACGGTAGATAGTTTTAATTAAAATCAAATAACGGAAATGCAATTGACAAAGAAATTCGATATAAGCCAAGCGACAAGTAGAAATGCTTAAGTATCAGTTAAGAAGTGAATTGCCCAACAGCAAGAGCTTGCAGTTGATGTATGCAACATACTAAAATAATAAAAACACAAAGTAAAGGCTTACACTCAACAAACTTAAGGAAGTGGAAACCACACAGAGATGTACACATTTAAACCACTTTAATTTAATTTAATTAGTAAAGTGTCGGAAAGCGACGACAAACGCAGCTTAGCTTGCACTTTTGCCAATCTAAATTAAATTAGATAAATATGTATTAATGTATGGCTGTGGGTTTGTAAAAGGTGTATTGACAAAGCGAACCACCGTGGCGTATACGTAATATGTTGATCCTTGAAGAGCACTCCAGCGTTTACGACACATTGTTGTTGTATTGGTTTGACAAAACAGCTGCATGTTGGTACGCAATTTTGCACAGCAGCGACATGCTTGGATTACAAGGCACAACGTGAGCCACAAGACAGAAGAGTGCCAACAATCACATATACGGGCATATACAGATGTTAATGTAAAATAGTGAATTGTATGAAATCTTTTCCTGGTGATTGCATGCAATATTGTATATGAACAGACACAAACATACATACTGCAGAATAAGCACAAACTAATTTGAATGACATGAGTACACTTTGCTCAAGGATTTGCTGATTGTTTTTCAACTCCAACACAGTCTTCAAAAGCCTGCATATTGCTACTTGAAAAATTATAACTAATACAGCAATTGGTTTTTTAGAAGTGGTGACAGTCTAATAAGTGTGCCTAACGTTTAGTTTGGAGCATGAATGCTATTTCAGAAGAACAATTCTCAGTATTTGCACTACCATAATTTTAACCACAGCTTGCATACTGCCAATAAAAATTCTCACTCAACTGTTGCCAACAAACTTTTATTTTATTCAGCTCTTTGAATTTATTTCACATTTTCCGATTGTACACGGCACAGTTTCTACAAATTCAGTTTAATCAAATTCAAACATCTGAAATGATAATTTTCCTGCAGTCAGATAAAGTCGTAACTGCCACTGTTTCGTCCAACACCGCAGTGCGCCTGGTGGTATGCTTTTAACTTAAGTTTCTTTCTTTTCTTGTTTTCATGGCTTTTAAGTCGCGATGTGAGTAACTCATGCCTTACAACATGCCATTAGGGCTTTGTAATACTTGGAGAAACATTACAAAAGCGATGACAGCTGATCACTAGCGAGAATGCGCAGTTAGCTAACTTGTGATAATATTGACATGCCTAACTGGGGCTCACTGAACAAACTCCACAAACACATCATGTACAAAACAATAACACTGCTGCAATATTATTTTATTATTTTTTGCCAGAGTGTGGCGTCCATTCGCATGATCCATTCACTGTTTGGCGATTTGTACTTTATTAAACGTGACGTCTGCAGTGCTCTTTGCCCATGAAATCGAATGGAGAGGCCTTTGCAAGTGTTTCGTGGCAGTCAGTTGTGTAATGCCGATGAAAGTAACCGTGAAAGATTGGAAATTTATTAGAGAGAAAATTTGAGCTTAATATTGAGCACGTTCGCGTTGAAAAAGCTGAAAAATCGAGAATTTCAGTCATTCAATTAATCAACAAGGATTTTAAATTGGGATTAGATTTCTGCATTCGTTTATATAAAACCCACTTTTTCAAATTCACTAGTGGTGTCAACGCTTCTCAAAAGTATTTCGCAAACTAAGCATTTGCAATGAAACAACTAAGCAAGGACTCTCTCAAAATCAAATCAAAAAATCAAATTAAACAATAAATAAACCCAAGCAGAATATGTATATTTCGGTTTTGAGAAACACCAGCCAGCCACCATCCAACACCACAATCCAATTTGAGTGCAAAAACTTTTGGATGCAGTCAAGTGAACTCTACTCGACCGTTATCCTCGAACCAACAGAATGAACTCAATGCAAGTTGGAAACTACGAGCTTTATCAGCCAAAATGCAGGCGATATCTAATATGTGGCACTAATGCACTGGATTACAGAGTTTAAACTGGTTTATACTATGTTTATATGAGTGTGTGTGTAGTTGAAAGTATATGTGTTTCAAAATGTAGAAAGCACAAAGCTTAGTTGACTTCAATACGCTCGGTTTAACAGTGGTTGACAGCGCATTTGCAGTGTAATTGTAGTCCGTTGGTTAATCAACTGCAACAACAGTAACAGCTTGAATTCGGAGAGTAGTGAAAGTGGAGTATGCTAACGTCATAGCTCTTTTTGCTCACCCTTGATCGTCAAAACCACTGTTTTCCCTTTTTTAGTATTAAAGTTATCCAATTATACTTTTATTAGTATTTACCCATTTTGCATCACTAGCACTGCATTTTGGTGGCGTTGCATTGGCGAAGTTTCAGCGACGTCGCGACATTTTGGCACCACTCTGATTTAATGGTTTATTTTATTATAGTCTGATGGTTTCCACAAAACTTGATGTCTAATTTCTTTTTGGTTAATTTTATCGTAAAATATTTGCAATTCAGTCGCTGGTTAGCTACTGTTCAAGTGTTCAAGTGGTTCACTAGATATATAATACTCTTGACTAATAATACTTTTGATTGCGAAGTTGGTTGTTTATAGAGAACAGATCCCAGTGCTTGCTAAACCAGATCTATCTTCTTTAAAAATATGATGCTTATTTATTTATACTGAATTCAATCGACACATCTTGCTTGAAAATATATACCTTCTTCTTCTTATTAATTGCATTGCATAAGTCACAAATGAAGTTGAACTCCCATAAATCAAACTTCGATAACTCGAAGTTCTCCATAACTCGAACTCTTGAATTGGTAATAGGAGTAAACTTTTATACAAATTACCTTCCGTAACTCGGAGTCTCTCTAACTCGAAGTTTTTTGTGAACTATGGTGATTCGAGTTAGGGAAGTTCAACTGTATTACTACGGTGGTCAGATCTTTTCAGTCAGTTGCTTTCGAATTAATCGTTATATTGGTTAACCGTGATAAAATGAATTTTATATTGATTACATTGAGCTCGCAAGTAATTTCATTGCTCTTTTCGAAATTTCTTTAAAATATCTGCACTTTGCTAGCGTTTCCTGGTGTAAATTTAATTAAACGCGTTCGACTGTATGTAAGGTAATACACATATTCAACCACTATATTCATTGCACTAGAGTTAATAAGAATTACATGTGTTTAATTGCATCTGATATCCTTTTCCATTACGATTGGAACTGTTTTATATAAGGCAAAACTGTCTGAGTCGCAGATACAAATATAATGTATATGTTTATGTGTATATAAATACGTAAATTGTATTTATCTTGAGGCAAATTATTTAGTTGTGGTTGAAGTATAATTGTCAACTATTCGATAAAGTTGTCACGGCAATTATAATATATATATAAGGAGATTATTTCATTAACTCAAGCATTTACAGGTGAGTATTTTAGACAATTTTACAAACAAGCAGCTGCAAAAATGTATTAATTTATGTGTGAAGACATCAGTTTTTACATTTAAATGGAATATTAAGAAAATCGACGTAAAAGAAATGATGAAATCGTGTATGGCCGTTTTGCTATGTACATTATTCTGATGACCTGTGTTTCGACGCAATCTTCCCTATACCTTCTTGCTGAAAATATTAGCTTAGTTGAAAGTATTATTCGAAAGAGGAAAGCTCGGAGTCTAAAATGTTCAACCAGTGCTGCCAAAGGGGCGTTGGCTTTCAAACTTGATAACGGAGTTTCATTAACACTGAAGCAATGAACTTGAATAATTAAATGTACATATATGTGATTAAACCATGATGACATTGCGCATAATAAAGTGGCGAAACAATACAATGCCCTACTGATGGTTTTTACTCTATGTGTGTACAAGTATTTATACATATGTATACACTTCTATAGATCTACTTATTAGTACGCATTTTAAATAACCATGTGTGGGAATTAACAGTTTTTCCTTTCCATTTATATTCAGTGTTAATTGCTGTAATTGACATGGTTTAATATGGAAATGAACGATGAGCGAGTAAATAAAGTGTTGGTGCCTATAAATAGATAACGAATAGTGTGCATATGCGAATAGCGATACAAAAAGAGAATAATAAAAACGTAAAAACAAAAACTGGTATATGCTGATAATACACTCAGAATTTTAAACAAAAATGTTATGCAGTCTATTTAGATTTAATGACAATATAAGAGTGACGCTTGAAAAAGAAGTGGTAACCAATATCAGTACCAAATAAAATCCTGCAAATATCGGGGAAACGGATTACAGGAAAGATTCTTCAAAATCGTGTACAAGAAAAGAAAAAATATTTGAATTATTGTGACTTTACTGAGAGTCGCATTGTGGGTGTATCGCATTATAAATCGCTTGTCTGCGATGTGTTTGATTGCTTTATATCCTTAAGGACAAAGTGTTTATGCGTGTATGAGTACGACGAAATCCGCCTAAACCGCCGACCGTAACCGAGAATAGTTTGAATTTGTAGGCAATCCATCAATTTGTTATTTTACGCTGTAGTGAAAGAGAACAAATTGGACGCTGACTCTATTTTGACGAAGGGCGGAAAACAAAAATCAAAACGAGTGAAGAAAATAATCCTCTAGCTAGTCCACATAAGCTAGTCTTATCGTCGCATATAAGTAAATAAGGTGATTAGGTCGTTTGGCACGCTTCCGCATGTCATGATTCATCAACATGTGGACGTAAATACATGATGACCGCAAGCCGTGGAGAACGGGCGAATATGATGATGTCTGTAATGAGAGCAAAGCACCGAAAAATTGTTCAAAATATTTAAGTCTCACAACTATTTATAGCATTTGAACTATAAATTAATTTGAAGTACACTTCTAGGGTTTATTTATTCAATGTTTTAATAGTATAACTTTAGGCATTTGATTTCAAAATTACAAAAATTAAACAATTAACTATTTAAAAAAAGTCTAATATATTATATTTTCCAAACACCCACTTCTCATATTCGTTTATAAGGGAGCCAATGCGAAAACTGCTCGTAAGCGGTTGATGCCAATTGGCGAGCTTGTGGCAGAAGTACCCCGCCGCATTTTAAGTTTAACTAGGTTTTAAGCGGTAAGGAGGATGTCATTGGTTTGGTGAATAGGGTGAAGAGATGTCGACGCTGCTGGCTGCCACGGGAGAGCCCTGCACAGAGCCAGAAATCGCCGGCCTGACGGTAGTTTGGTGATGGTGGTAGGGAAGGACGAAGTGGTCGCAATGATGCTGGTGCGTTGAGTAGTGCCGCGAAGGATGATAGCGTCGAAGAGGATTATCTGAAGCTATAGAGTTGCATGCCCATGTCAAAGGTAAGATTTCCAAACTTTCTGAAATATATCCAAACAAAAATATTACCCAAATTATATGGTTCCATCAGATCAAGGCAGTCAGATGTTCTAAAATTAAAAAGAGAACTAACGCAGCGAATGCAATCATTCGTAAATTTTTTATGAGGAGATGATTTGCAACTTCGTTATCCTTACCTCATTTGGTTGAATGCTTGTTAAAGGAGAATAATGGTATTTTATTTTTTCGTCACCTTCGTGGCCTTTTCTCTTTTTACCAAACTCTACACGAAGGTCAGTGAATGCAAATTTTTCATAATTATGGTTGTTCCATTTATTTGCTTTATTTTATTGCTTTATGGAATAAGGTAGGTCCTCTTAAATCTTAGCTCATGCTATTAAAACATCGCTTCCCACTTCCCTTCCCAAGTGTTACGGTTGTGCATATATAACCTTAATTTCAATCTGTGCTCCGAAAATGAAGAATATATTGAACAACCACACTTTTCACCCAATTTAATTATGAAGTTCTATTAAAGTCGAAAAATACTTTCAAACTTACGTAACCAGCTTTAAAAGATTTTTTAACAATTTCCAGCAATTACAAGGAATTTATATTATTTGTGCCCATTTTATGTAATTTTCTTCCCAACACATACACATTGCCACACATGCGACTTAATAACGAGTCCCCTGAGTGTAATAGTCGCCAAAAATATTCACAGCGTTTAATGGGAGCCACTTTCACTCGGTTTTAAGGTCGAGACGGAAATTTCGAAAGACGGAAATATAGAAAGAAGGCATTTCTTCACAACGGAAATAACTAACTGTGCGAATGTGGTGAATATAAGAAATTATTGGAAAAGGAAAATCAAATACAAAAAAAATGGCATGAATATTGTTGCTACGGCTGGATGAATACATTTTTTATAACTAATACAGCTAAAAGTTGAATGAGAGCTTTCAAACAAGGTGCTGAAGGTAAATATCATCATCATTTTCGTGCCCTGACGATAATCCAAATTTATTTCAATCGAGCAAAATAGAATTTAGACTACGACGCACACAATAAGCTCCAATAAATGACAATTACACAAACACACAGATACAAATTAGGCTAGGAAATGCATTATTCCCGCTAGGCCATACTTGTCTAATAACTAAACGAATCTTAAATCTAATAAAATTCAGAATAAGACAATTTCTATGTTACTAAATAAATCTTTTGTCTGAAAGTACTAGAAAGCTTGTCTAAATTTACTGTGGTCAGCAGTGTCTACATTTCATGTATATGCCTGTGTGCAGTTCAATTAAAAGTCCCGAGTGCTTCAAACATTCATATCATCGAAAATTATTTTAATAAAAACGAAAATGAAATAAAATTATAAACATAAATTACTTATGGTAAAATATGCCAACATTTGTGTTGAATTAGTTGAACAATTTCAGTGTATGATTTGACATAAATTGTATTGTCACGCATACGCCATGTCGAGCTTAAATAACAGGTACAAAATATTTCCATTGTCACTTAAATCAACAGAAATTATCAACTAAATGCACAAAAAATTACATATTACTAATGTATAGACACATGCCCTTCACTTTATGGGAATTATGTCACGTATACGCCATGCAGGCCACTCGAATTCTCTGAAAATTTCACATAAACTGCTGTTACAATCGAATTCATTGATATGACACGGCTGCAAAGGAGCAACTAGTTTATTAATTTAATTGTATTTACATTAATTTGCATATATACATATATATTTAATTCCACTATCAAGAGGTGGGGAGTCAGAATAATATAAATAAATACTTTAAAATTAGACGAGCTTTATTCAAAGTTTTTATGCTTGAAAATAATTAGCGATTTACTCATTTTTTATTAAATTTCATACTTCCTACAGTTCGCTCTTTAAATTTAGTAGATATAAATGTATATATATTTAATTGTGCCACAATAAGAAGCCACAAAGTGCACTCGCATTGAAAATATTCAGTTGCTTTACACTGCAAACGCTGCTGGTGTCCAATCTCATCTGCGTGCAACCACTGATGTGGCAATTTAATGCCAGTTTTCTCGACTTACTGTTAGTCGCTCAGCGTCACAGAGCGTTTTATTTCATTTTGATTACATTTGCTAGTATCTTCAAACGCGGTTAACATTTATTGCGCTTTTATACAAATTAGTACATTTTACCCATTTAATATTGTGAAATTGCTGCTTCAGAAAATTCGTTTACATTGATACTTTAATAAAACTAAAATTGTTAATCATATTTCTTCGAGGTGGAGTTTCAGTACCTAAAAAGAATATCTTCTTAATTGTATTTCAATTTTAATTTGATTTAAGTCAGTTCATTTTGACGCACTTCTTCTCGAAAAAGCATTTCTCTGTATTAAAGCAAACCTTATAATTTCATGATTTAATATGTTGTTGATGAGTTAAAGGGAAATATAACAAGGGGAACAAACTGCACATTTCATACTAATATTTCTTACTAACTTAAAGCTCTATGCTGAGGGACTAGTAAATTGAATTTCTTATTTCGCAAAAGCTATTTTCATAGCTTCGCATGTGCATGGAGTTAAAAACTGTATAAGAATCATATGTATGTATATGTATAAATTCGGAACCTCAAGGCTTTATAGTCATATGACATTTATAATGCTGCAGCAGCATATCTAATGCCAGTGGAAGCGTTTTAAACGAATTAAGTTGGCAATTCAACTAAAAAACATTTGAGGCGTACAAATACAGACATATACTAGCATATGCAAATAAAACAGAGACATTCGAGTAACGTGTCAGGCAAAGAAGTATATTGGTTTTATATTCAGAAAGAATAATATAGAAGGAAAATAAAGACGTTAGCGCTGGCAGCTATTGGTAGGAAACACAGAATACAGAAAAAGACAGAACACACCAAAGAGTTTTCTTCTATTCTTATCTACATTTTCTACACCATGCATTATAAAGGCACTTCCACGAAGCCAGCAGTTATTTTAAGTATTTCAAGAATTTGTAACATTTTCAGCTTTCAAGGCAGTATTGGAAAATGAGACGAATACAAGAAACAAAAACCATGAGGAGAACTAAATACTTACTGAGCAACGTACATACATATGTACTTATACACATGCGACATAACAGGTGCTACACAAATAGAAGGGAAACTAAAAGGCAAACAGTTAGCAATTTGAGGCCAAGTACTGAGACCACTGCCAGGAACAAAGTAAAACTAAAACTAAAGTAATTTCAGTGGGCAGCTCAGCTGTTAGAGTATTCAGACTGTAACTGAAAGGCAACAATTTGGACTTTGTGACGCTTTTAAATGCATTATTTAAAAGTTTGATTGCCACAGTATTCAACTAATGATGTTAACACATTCATACACACATATATAGACATATTGGTGAGTCTCAAAATATCCTTAAGAACGCACGAGTTCAAGCTCTTCACTGCAGCAGTTTGTTTATGCCTTCTCACCAGCTTTTGTTCACTTTCTTATGATTTTTATAACCGCAGCTCCACAGGTCCACTCTGAGTTAATGCTTCTAACTTTTAGAACAGTTTCAACAAATCGTTTGCAATTAATTTACTCACTTGTACGTTTATTGGCTTGACTTAGAGTAGTTCTTCAAGCACTCAAATTGTACTAATTGTTGTAATTTTAGATAACATAAATATTTCAGTTTTGTTAACAGAGGCTAGACCAACAGAATTACTTCATGAATTATTCAGGAACGTTAAACAGGAACCTAAAAACGAGTTCGGTACAATTGTGAAAGCTCTATGAAAGTTCTGTGAAAGCTCTCTGAAAATGCGAGTACTTTGTGTGTGTATCTTCTATTTATCCGATAAAATAAATTAAAAGTGCTAATAGTCACTCGCGTGACCATTAATTACACCAGCGGAAATTTATTGCAACACATCTTCAAACAGTTGATATAATTACGAATACGTGCCAATTGACTCAATATTTGTCATGGCAACAGCAGCCTGAAGACACAAACCAACTTGACTTTCTCCGTGTTAATGAACATTTCTCAAAGCATTAAATTTTCATTTAGAAACTCTTCCATTTGTTATTTGCCATTGAAATATGTACGACTGTTCGACTTACAATTTCATTGACACATAGGTATTGCAAGGCAATCCAAAATATTATAAAATGACAGTTATAAATACACAAACCAACTTGACTTTCTCCGTGTTAATGAACATTTCTCAAAGCATTAAATTTTCATTTAGAAACTCTTCCATTTGTTATTTGCCATTGAAATATGTACGACTGTTCGACTTACAATTTCATTGACACATAGGTATTGCAAGGCAATCCAAAATATTATAAAATGACAGTTATAAATAAAGGAAGCAATTATAAATTATCTTTAATGATGCAGAGCGTGAGGTAATAACATGATGACAGGTTTGGCTTTGGCAGTTACTTGCTAAAACTGGACGGAGGTTCATTCGCACACGCTTATTTATATCCGCATTGTGCGCCAGACAATTTAACTAAGGTCAATCCAACGACGAACATAACAGTAAATATTAAGAAGGCCAATAACCATCGGACAAAGGTACGCATTGCTAGACGTAACGGTACGAACTTGTGAGTGTATTGGTTGTAAACCCATCAAGGATGAGGTAGTTAGGGAACTAGAGACCGTTCGAGTGCTGTTAATTGACTTTAGGTGAAATGTAAGAATTTATTCTTATGTAGTTACAGTTGACGGTCATAATGAGTGAGTGTGCAATTCTTGAAATAGGGTATTAATATATGCTGATGAGTTTGATGCTCTGATGCTGGAGTAGTACGGAAATACCAATTAAATTTTAATTTAATGGTTTCGCGTAAACGCTTGAGTGCAAATCAAAGTTAATTGTTGCACCTGCGCTTATTGTTAGACTACGGAGAGTTAGATATAGAGAACGCTGATTAATTATAGTAGGTATGTATTTCTCGCAAGAACGATTTCCGCCTAAGAGGAAGGACATATTATATAATAATATAATTAAAACTAACTAAAAGACATTGAATGAAGATGGTATCAAATTCGAAAAGAACACGGTTCAATTCAGGGTCGCATTAGACATGAAGAGACATGCACCCAAAGGTCACCCAATTATACTATTTCCTGTGAGATTGAAAACGGAAGACGTAGAAAGCACAAACTATCATCTTTATGAGTTTCAATTATCCTTCGTCTATTATTGTAAGTGCGGCTACTTCTTAAATGTTGCAAGTGCGCGTGGCAAACAATTTGCACGCACACGAATATGACTAAAGCAAAATGCTAATAAACGTTGGAAGAAAAACACATTCTTGACCTTTCCATCGCCTATGTAAGTACAATGAAAAATGGTGGCAGTAATCTATAAATCCATTCAAATGACAAAAACAACACAAACAGTAAATTGTCAGCTGAGCTAAGAAGAAAGTGGTATTGAAAGCCTCCATTAATGCTAATATCATTTCACTAATGAACGTCTTCCATTCTCACCGTTCGAGCAAGCATTCAAAGCAGACTTTTGTAAAGGAGACACCATTTCTTCGGGTTATTTGATCAAGTTTTGTTGCTGGTTCTGCTGATAATTGCCGCTTTCCACCTGCCACTTATCATAGCCATCTTCTGACTTTGTTTTGCGCATTAGCTTTTGTTTTATAAATTTGTTAGAGGTTTCTATTTCATTTATTACTTAAACTTGCTTCTTTTTCCTCACTAACTCTCACACGTTGGAACAGGTAGAAAAGGTGCCGGATGAGTATCCAATTTTTTTTTTTTTTTTCATATAATTCTTTATTTATTGAATCTGCTCTTTGGAGCCTAACAATTAGTTATAAAATCTTAATTCTAATTAAAACTAGACAAGCTCAACCAATTGATTGAGTTGTTTTGGTGAAACGTTGCTCCTCAGTGTGCTGGCATATCTCTTCTTTTTAGACGTGATTGATTACAAGAATGTAATAAAGCATTAGCCAATGGGTTTGGGTGATCGCGGAGTTTGGACAAATATTTATTTCTGCTGTTCTCTACTTCTTTCTTTACCATGAGAATACCAAGATCTTTATGGATATTTTCATTACGCATATACCATGGTGAGCACGTGATTGTTCTAAGCATTTTTGATTGGAATCTCTGAATTATATCGATATTGGTTGCACAGGTCGTACCCCACAGTTGGATGCCGTACATCCAAATCGGCTTTATGACCGCGTTGTATAATAGAACTTTGTTGTCTAGGCTAAGTTTTGAATTTTTATTTAAAAGCCAATTTAAATGTGCTGCTCTTATCTTCATGCAGGTTATTTTGCTCGATATGTGTTTTCTCCACGTGAGCCTTCTATCCAAGTGAATACCAAGATATGTTACTTCAGTCGCTTGGGGTACTAAAATATTGTTCATTTTAACTGCCGGACACGTTTTTGGTCTTAGAGAAAATGTAACATGCTTGCACTTCTGTTCGTTTACATTTATACGCCAGTTTGCTAGCCATTCTTCGACAAAAATCAAATGCGCTGCTAATACTTTTGATGCTATAATTGGGCATTTGTTTCGGCTCACTAAAGCTGTGTCATCCGCAAAAGTTGATGTCAAAATATTACTAGCTGTTGGAAGATCTGCTGTATATATTATGTATAGAGTTGGCCCTAAAACACTGCCCTGAGGTACACCAGCTCTTATTGGTCGTTCTTCAGATATGAAGTCTCCTACTTTGACAGTAAACTTTCTATTTTTTAAATAAGACTCCAAGATTTTATGCATTTCGAGAGGTAAGCTTTTTTTAATCTTATATAAAAGCCCGTCATGCCACACTTTATCGAACGCCTGAGCCACATCTAGAAATATAGCAGAACAGTACTCTCTATACTCGAACGCCCTTCTGATTTCGTTAGTAATTCTATTTACTTGTTCTACAGTGCCATGTTTTGCACGAAAACCGAATTGGTGCGTTGGTATTACATTATTTTCAAGGAGGAAAGGAGACATCTTTGATAGTAACACTTTTTCAAATATTTTAGAAAGACAGGGTAGAAGACTGATTGGTCTGTATGAAGACGGCTGTGTCAAGTCTTTACCTGGTTTCTCTATCATGATGATCTGCGACTTTTTCCATGAACTTGGATAGTATCCGAAACTGAGAATAGCGTTAAAGAGCAAGGAGAGTACTGTTAAAGCAATATTTGGTAACTCAATTAGCATTTTTGGAGTAATTTTATCGTGTCCTGCCGACTTTTTAGGATTCAGCTCTTTTATGATTTTAATAATTTCAGAAGATGACGTTTGAATAGACCCAAGCGACTCGTTAGCGCTATTGGAGATGATTGGCAGCTTAAAGCTGTTCTTTGGGCAATTAGGTTGAAATACCTTTTCTAGGTGATTTGCGAAACAATTTGCCTTATCCTCGTCACTTCTTGCCCAGTTTCCACCCAAGCCTCTTATAGGCAAGTTGGAGTCGACTGGAGGCTTCATTGACTTTTGGGCTTTCCAAAGAGAATTTCCTTTGTTTGAATTTGGACACAGTTTCTTTATATAATTGTGAGTGTGGTATTCTTCCTCACGTTTAAGCGCTGTTTTTAGTTTTCGTACAGCATATTTTAGTTGCAGCTGAGTAGAAGGGGAGCGATTTAACTGCCATTCACGTCTAGCTCGCCTTTTTTCATTTACAAGCTTTTCTATTTCATTATTAGTGAGTTTTCTGCGGATAATCAGTTTATTGCTTATGTTTGGTGTTGCTATGACAGCTGCATTTGATATTACATCATTAAATTCTCTTATACCTTCATCAATATCTCTTTCTGTATCTATTTTTACATCAATATTAATGTGGCTACTCACATATTTTTTGTATTTTAACCAGTTCGTTTTGTGAGATGTTAGACCCACCTTTGGCTCAACGAATATGGGTTCTTCACACAACTTTATTAGTACAGGTGAATGATCTGAAGATAAGTCTGTACATGTATCAACTGTCACAAGTGATCTATCTATATTTTTGGTTACAGCGAAATCAATTAAATCTGGTATTTTGTTACGATCACTGGGCCAGTATGTAGGCTTACCAGGAGATATTATATCAAGGTTATTGTGGTTCATAATGGTTTGGTACAACTGGCGTCCTTTCGGATTATTAAGACGTGACCCCCAGTACATGTGTTTTGCATTATAATCTCCACCTGCTAGAAATCTATGACCTAGCGTTCCAAAGAAGTCTTTAAATTCGCTATCTGTAATTTTAAAACGAGGTGGGCAGTATAAAGCCGATAGATTTAAATCACAACCACGATTTTTTAACGATATTGTTGTAGCTTGTAACTGTGCTGTAGCATGAGAACCCAGAGTAAAGTGGTTTAACCGATTTCTAACCAATACTGCCGTTCCGCCATGTGCTTTTCCATCCGGGTGATTTGTAACATACAGTCTAAATCCCGGTATTTTAAAATTGTTTTTGTTTGTCAGATGAGTCTCTGATATTAACATTACATCTATATTTTTTTCAGACAGAAATCTAATTATCTCTAGTTTATGTTGGTTAACACCATTAGCGTTCCATATACAAATGTTTAGTATGCTCATTTTTTACTTAATAAGGTTTGCAGCATTTGGTTTTGTGATTTTATTAAATCTTGGATCATGTTTTGCATCGTAGACATGAATTGTGTCATACATTGAGTCAGATTTAGAATCATATTTTCAATACCACTATTTGGAGGATTTTGCGGTGGTTGCATTTGTACATTGTTGCCTTTTACAACATTGGCATAGCTCCCTTGTACAGTATTATTTTTAATATTACTAGATTTCGGAATATGGTCTGTGATATCTATAATGTCAGTACGGGGAGTATGTAGCATTTGGTTACGTCGTGCTTGAATTCCCTGTGACAACTTCGATTTCAAATCTTTATAAACAGGACAACCCCTGTAGTTGGCAGTGTGACTTCCTCCACAGTTGCTGCATTTTTTGTTTAAATCCTCTTTCTTGAGGATACATTTTGAAGTGGGATGTAAATCTCCACATACCACACAAACACTGCGTAGAGTGCAATAAGATTTGGTATGCCCATACTCTTGGCAGTTGGTGCATTGTACCGGACCGTTTCTTTTGTGTGGTTCTTCTACGGTTACTCTACGGTGCAGCAAATATTTTAAATTATATATTGGATGCACTTCGTTCTTTTTAAGCTGGTTAGAATTCGGCATCAATTCAATTCTAAACATTGGTTGTGGTACTTTGTTTCTGTTAAAGATGTTTACGACAGTTTTAACTTCAAAGCCACATTCTTCAAGAGCTTCTTTGATTTCACTAGAGTCTACAGATGACTCTATACCTTTAATTACTACAGCTAGGCCCTTTGAGCTCTTCAACTGATAGGAATAATAATTTTTGTTTTTATCCGACAAAAACTTTACAACATCCATAAAACTTTTCTCAGTGTATGTCTGTATTTTCGTTTCATCTATATTGCCTTTTTTTAAAGGCACTATATGAAAGTTTTTTGTACCTACAATTTCGCTTAATTTAGCAACAAGAGTATTTGAGCTACGCTCGCGCAAATATATTGGGGGCGGTTTGGCATACGCGACTGTGGTGGTACCCTTCGCATCATCATCAGAACCATTGCTTAGTACGGCAAATCTGTTGCCATTTAAAACGTCAGGTTTATTCTTGGTTGGCGTGCCGCCTAGAAATTTTTTAGGATTGACCGCTGACTTCACAGGACTTAATTTCCTTTTAATATTGACGTAGCGGTCAATGCCAATCTGAACAGATGGACCTTTTTTGATTTGTGCATTCTCACCTTGCGTTTTCTTCGCTGTCTGCTCGCTTGCAGGTACCTGCTTATATGTTGATGCGTTCGTGTTTGTTGCTGGCCGTTGTTGGCTGCCGTTCTCTGCTACTATTGTTGTTGCTAAGCTCTGCTTAGGGTGCTGCTCCGTTGATCGCTGAGATGTCTCATCCTTCTCGCCTTTGCCTTGTTTGTTGGTAGGAGCTGGTTTTGCAGGCTCGACAAAGCTAAAGTAGGCATTCAGAGAATGCCTACGGCCTTGTTGGTGAGGCTGCGCAGCGCTCATGTTATTGTTTATTGTTTATTTTCTCGCACTTAGAATTTGTTATTTTGTATTTATTATTGTTTGTACACTTTTATTTTTGTGATTTTTTTTTGTTTTGCTAACAATTTCGGCGTTATTGACTAACGCTTTGCTTAATGCACTGTTTAAGTTGTTTTGTTTTTTACTTATTTTATTTTAATTTTAGGTTTTAGAGAATATTCACGGAGCGCATAAAATACACGTCCGTATAGGTTGAAAGCTCTCTCGACTGATCAATTTGTAAGAGAGAAATTGAATTATAGAAAAAGTCATTGTCCTCTCTATCGTCGCTTTTGCCAGACTCTCGAGTGAAACAACTACTTTTCAATAGTTGCAATATCGTATGTTGATCCAGTAATTCATCGAATGTGTATGTGGGAGTAAAGAACCTTTATTGCTAACCGCATTAATTATCTTAATATGTCTTCTCTGGCGTTCGTTGTTCGCTAACTCTCCTACCACCACACACACATACAAACATAGTCTTGGTGACTCTTCCGCAAGTGTCATCCCAGCATATTTTGTCGCGTTTCAGTTCAATTTTGTTTATTGTATTACTTTGCGTTCGGTTCTCTGCAATTTATTAGTTTACGCGCCGGTCATTATGGTCTACCACATGGTAAACAGCGGCCAACACCCACGCACTCACAAGGGGAGGCACGATGTCGCAGCTGGTTTAACGGTGCTCAGCTACTCCACCCAAATGACAACAACAAACAATTAAATAGAAAATGCTGAGAAGCGAGCAAACCCACAGGATCATCGAAGTTAGTTGATAACAGCAAAACATCAAAAATTTCGAATATTCTAGAAGGGTGGCAACACTGCTTTGTGAGAGAATATTCTCATACTCAATACTCATATTATTTTTGGTTTAATTACTTTGTGTGCATATTGTGGTTGTTTTCTGCTTTTACTTTACTGCTTTCGCGAAGCAATTAATACAAATGCGAAACGACTGCTTAGGAACAAAAAGAGCCGTTAATATTTGCAAACACAAAAAAATAGTTTAGTAGCCATGAGTGGTAAAAAGTAAAAAATGGGGAGTGCCCATAATAAAATTAAATTGAAGTGAAAGTGGTACTTTTGCGGTTGCTTTTATCTTTCTCGCCTCTCACTTACAATAAAAAATACTTTCAATGTTCTCATGTCCCTTGTTGCTTAAAATTTGATTTCGGCGGTCGCGTAGTCGCTTATTTTTTGTTCGATTGGAAATTATTATCTTTTGCGGAAATGTTTTTGGTCAAATGCGTCGGCTATCAACTTGCTCGGGTATTCATACATTAAAAAAGAGAACAGATTAATAAATAAAACAACAGACTTTTGTTATTGCGTTAATTAGCAAGTAAGTGATTATGAGTTAATAGATTTCCCATAAACATAGAAACGCGGCCTTTTCAATTACACCCAATAAATAGATTCAGTCAGGGTAGTCAGGATTTTCAAAAAATCAATTTTTTTTTTGCATTTTCGTTAAGAGTAATATCTTAAAATATACTCTGAAAATTTTCGTGACTTTAAGTCGAAACATTGTATAATAATGCCATATAATTCTTTTTGTAAAATAACATGATTTAATAGCAAAAAAAATTACTGAAAATTCTCATTTTTTCGTCGTTCATAGACACATACTTGCTACTCCGCTATTAAATAGTATAACGCTAAGTATATTTATAATAAGAAAACTCAAGCGCTGCGTAGCAAAAAATGAAAAGAACAAAAGTAAAAAAAATAAAAAAGTTAGACCAGTAAATCCTAAAACATTGACCACAGTCTCGGTGACAGTAAAGCAACCAATAAACAAAATAGACATGCTGACCTTTGCAGCCGGCATTTACAACGCTCTCTACAAAACCACGTTCAACAAAAAAGAATAATGCTTTTATGTGACAACAACAAATGAAACAAAGTATTGCTTAATACCCGATATAAAAGCATCCCTGTATCTTTGTGTGTAAATAAACTTCGGTTGCGGATTTATCACAGTGATCTCTTGCGTATTTTCTGAAGCGCTGTGAATGAATGGGTGTCTACAAGTGTACATCGTTGACCTTATTTTTATTACAGCCGTCGGCCGTCGTTGCCACATTACTGCCTCATTGCCTCATTGCCACTTTCTTCATTCTATTCATTCACTCCATTCAAGCGATTTTCTTTTTTTTTCTCTAATTTTGTTTACCTCTCTTTCGATTTGTTCGCTGTTGTGTGAAAGTGTTTGGTGGCATTTGTAAAGTTTGTAATCCCACTGTAAAGAATGGACGCTTGCTTGGGTTTATATGAGCGAAAGCGTGTTTGTCTGCCTAGTGCCTTTTAAATTTATTTACTTGCATTCAATTAAGCTGAAATTGTGCTACTCACTTTCAATTTGTTCAATAGATACTTTGATGGAGATGATGGTGGTAACCGATGCAACGGATTATCGAGGTTTTTGAACTTAAGAAAGTTGGCAGTTCTATTGGATTTTGGGTGTCACTAATTTAGGTGGTTCTTATCGATTTGTTCTCAAAAAATATCTAATATCAAGTGTTTTTATTACTTTTGAATTGACGTTTTTATTGGTCAAACCTTAGTGAAATTTTTGAAAAGGTTTTGAAATGCCCAATGCTTTTGTGATTAACCTAATGGTTTGGATCCGAGTAAGAAACGCACAACAGAGACTTAAGTCCTTAAATACGACGCGATAATATTAAAACAAATAAAGATATATGCATATATATAGCTTATGATAAAGTACAAAAACAAAATACAGAACATAGAACCAAAGTAGTCATAGTCGACCCCACTGATCCTAAAATGAAAAAGACATATGTCACGCACACATTAAAGCTGAACTGTTGGGCTTCTTACAAATTTGTACAATGCCTGAACAGATTATTCATGCATTTAACAATAAAGAGGCGAACAAAAACAAAAGCAACTAATAAATAAACTGGCAAGCGTTAGCTATAACAAAATTATGAGCCAATTGTCTGAACCAGAAGATTTTATGAATTGACGAGATGACCATGACAGGCGCACAGGACCTAGTAGAAAAAGCAATAACAAATAAATGAATGTGTGGGAGTGATGTCATCATAAAGGAGAGACGTTCACATAAAGAACTGATATTATATTTTTATGAATTTTCGGCTGGGCAATGGATAAACTGCAGCAGCAGGTGATAAAAAGGACACCAGCAAATCATAACGGAACATAAAAATTTGACATAAACATTTATTCAACTCTATCAAATATTAAAGCAACATTCAGCAAATTATGAAATATAAAATGTTTACTGAGATTTATGCCAGCGAGTAGCTTACGAGCTTTGGGGTGATAAAAATTACATTGCGTTGCAATGAATGGGTGACAGCAGACAATGGGAAATAAACTAGAAAAGTGTAAGAAGAATCAAAAAAATTTTAAATATTGAAAATCGTTAAGCATATTTTAATAGCCATTTGTGAGAATTTCTCAATACTTTGAACGTACTCTCGCAAAACTTAGCCAGCATAAAGGCCTCATTTCGACAGCCGGCATTTTTCCCATATTGTGCAAGCTACCAGGCTACAAGCTAAGTCCTCTACCGCTTTAATATCCTTCAGATTATATTCGAAGATATATACATTGTGGTAGCATAATGAAGGAAATACACAGCCAGATGTTTGCTCACATTTCACATTTGCAACCATCTGTCTTTTCATCCAAATGCAAATATAATATTTCCAATCGGAAGTCAATACCAAATCAATCGGCAGTATTCTTTGCTCCAATAACAAATCAAATTTCCTCGAAATGCTGCTCATTCAGATTACAAATATCATACAAACAATCGGTTATTTGTGTGTTATTATCTGGAAATGCAAACTTTTTTGTTAAATGAGTTTTACTAAGCTTTAGTTATTTTTTAATTTTTTATAATTAATGGAAATTCTTATGGAAATAACTTGGGATTCGTGAAGGTTACATTCAAGAACCAATTTAAGGAAGAACAATATGAATATAAACCACTTAGAGATATTTTATGCAATACCGACTTCGCTGGAACTATTCTTGTTGATTTATAGACCACAAAACAAAATAAATTTAACTTAATTTACACTAAACCTGAACTAAATAATGTCAGTTAAGTATGAAGTTAGTTAAGCTAAACTAAGCTCAACTAAGACTTTTAGGGAGCTGTGGCAGTCAGTAAAGCTGCATTTAACAATGTCCATAAAGAAATTCACCGCGCATATATATAAAGGCACTTTGTGACAGCTGAAATGTGCTTCAAAAATGCTTACAAATTCTTCCCATAAGTAAAAGTATTATGCTTGTAAGTACTAAAGTATGAGAGTGACATAATACTTAGTCAAATAACTGCATATACGTATATATAAATTCATATATTATATTTTTATAAGCTTTCGTCTAGAATATTGTGTTTTTGCCCAAGCCATCTCAGCATAGCGATTCTGCTGTTGTCATATATTAAAAGCAATAAGTGCAAGGGTATAGTGTATATTCAAGCAGTTATCGCGGCTGTTGGCCTGATTCACTTCCGCATTTTGTCACCACAATAGGTGAATGAGCATGGCTGACGTAAACGTAAAATGTCAAAACCGGTTCGCTTTTTGTTGAGTCTTTCCTTTTTTGTTGGGTCATAAGAGTAAGAACTCAAGCCATATACTATGTGTCCTCACTCTCTCTGCAAATACAATTTATATTCGTTTTTCTTCATTTTAGTATACTTGGATTAGGCTCAACTTGTCCATGGAGAGACTCTAACGCTGCAAAAAAATTACTAATGCTCGAGATCTTGATGACAAGAAGAAATGTTTGCTGTTTTTTAGGTCTCAATAATTTGTGCTAACGATACCTTGGATCAAAATTGACTTATTTTGGAAAAGCTGTATCGCTTGTAACTCGTAAAAGGTTGGTATAACGCTCGTTTGAAAATACTATACTCTTATATGTAAATATCTTAATTTTCAAATTGGGTAGAAATGTCAATACACTTTTTCTTCATTTAGTATTTTTATTTTTCACATTTTAGTATTTATTGGCGAACTAGAAGCCCTCAACGTAAAAACACCGGAGGAATAAAAAACTGCAAAATCATAAATATGAAAGCGCTCTCTCAATTCCAAATGGTAGATTTACAACGGTGGTATGACCAATGAATAGGAGGACAATCAAACAATTCCAAGCGATTGCCACTGACCTGAAGCAACCCAAACAAAAACCCTCTTAAATGGACAACGAGGAGTATGATCAGGTGACGAGGTTAACGCGCTAAACCAATTACAACTGAAGCTTCTGTAGGAGGCCTTTGTGAAAACACAATAATACTAATGAAATAAAAATAAAAACTGTTTATTTGTAAACTTTTGTTTATTAATAATTATAAAATAATATTTTATTAACTAATAATTTTATAGTAAATAAAAGCCTTTTTTCTAAATTTAATTATAAATAAATATTTTCTTCGGTGATTGTAATTTTTTCTAATTGAGATGTAAATATTTTGCAACTAACTTTTTTAAAACGACATGTAATTAAACCGCTTTTGAACTTTGTATGGATAACCTCTTTCCATGTGCAACCGTTACTTACTGATCTAAATAGCTGAAATTATTACAGGAATTAAACAATTGTATAGCCTTTTCACACAGGAGCTAATTGATCAATTAACCAGACTTTGCCAGATTAAAAAACTGATTTAGATCGATTTACCATTAAAAAAATTTAATTTTTCTACATTAATTTTTAATTGATTTTTAAGCGACTTGGAAATGAAATGCAACTCTGTGACAAAGACCTAGAAATGCTGCTGGAAATCAAAAATAGCAATCAGCTGATAAAATTTACCAACTTCTTATGAAAAGCAAAAACAAAAATGTTTAACAGCTGATCGATTATCGTGTAGCCGTTAGTGTGAAGGGCAAAAACTGGTTTCTCAATAAAAATAAAATTAAGCGATCAATTAATTTGGCTGTGTGAAAAGGCTATTAGAGACAAGAATAAATTTAGTACAAAATTTTGAACAAATGCTTTCATTTAAATGACGTAATAATCGAAGAATTCATATTATTTCCCATATTCCATAAACCAAAAATTTGGATAATTTCATTTCAAATACGCATATATTATGAACACCCAATATAAATCGAACTGAGCTTTTCTTTCTTTAATTTTTTTTAATTTTTTTACTCCCGAAATATAATAAAATGCTCTGACTTATCTAACCACATAGTCGATCGATATATTAAAGCCTCATAACATGCACGCCAACAATTATCTAGTTCCTGCTGTGCGGCATTTGAAAGTAAATTAGCTTGATTAAGCGCAATTATGTAGAATGATTAATTGACAATGGTGGCTAGAGTGTCATGGAAAACAAACAATTATTCAATTACTACTTAAATAGAGAGGGTTACAGAAGAAACACGGTACATATGATAAGGGTGAGTCACACGTTATTTGTATTTTGATAGCTGAAGCTTTTTTCCGCTGGGATGAAAAAATTATCAATTGATGACCGTAAAGTCAATCAATATTCTAAGTAATAACCTAAATGGAATTAAATATGGAGGAAGGCCAGAAAAGCCAACCAAACAATTAAAAGGCTGTATTCAATAAGAACATATAAAACAACAAAAAAATTGACAATGAAATGAAATAGTCTTCCCAAAATAATAGGACTATTGACCTTTTCGAAAAAATATTACAAAATTAGATTTTTTTATTTACTGAAATAAAAAAGTATATGTATTATAATGGACCAACTTGTAAGCTGTCAACATTTCTAGGCTTTTTACTAGCTTAATTTTTTCCTTTGCTTGTTTTTTTTTGCCATCGAAGCTTCCTTTCTTGTGTTTAGTCTGTAGATTTGATCGCACCCGAGAGTGTACTTATACATTCTGTGCACTTTTTTGTTTTCATTTCATGATTGCTTGGCATTTGTTTGTGCTTGACGACCTTAGTTCGCAATTAATTGTTTACTTTCTTAGTTGTATGAGGATAGAGTGAGTATAATCATGATATTATGCATCGTGGGCTTCGTATTTCATAGCTTTAAAAAACAAAAGTACAATTTTATTCCTGGCTAGACGAGATATTTTCAGATTGTCAAACCAAACTGCTCTCCTTGCCCACCCTGGCGTTGAATTCGCCATGTACGATTTTGATATCGTGCCAGGGACAAATCTCGTATGTATGTTCGAAGGGTGTAAGGGGTTCGAACCCATTCATGGTCTCGTCGGAGCATGAGCACAAATTAGGTTGCTTTTGTGGAATTTACCCTTGAAAAGTTTCGTGGCGATTTGCTTATCACTGGTGTGAATCCGGAGATGAATAGGCGAAGTCTCTGGCGCACCACGAAACCGACCCCAAATATCTGCCCCGTTCTCGTGAACTGTGACCAAAACCACCTGTTGAGCTTTTCGAAAACGTCACCATCATTTTTGCACTATTGTTCGAAGAAAACTCGCAATTTGAAATTCACGTACGCCATTCTACTGGTACAAATTACTCATGTGGTATATCTGCGTGTAAAGTCAGTGTCAGGCTATTAATTTTTCGAAAGACTCCACATGCAAGCATAATTTCAGTCATAGATAAGGACACGCAGATGGAATATATATACTCCATTACGCATCGGTTAGCAACAGGTTGTTTTTCCACCTTACATGAAATCATGTAGCTCTCTAGTCTTGCTTTCATTCTCTTAATATCATACTATTTTTCAAATTGTTATTGCTCTCAATGTGAGCATATTTACAACGCCATATGTGCAAAGCTTTCTTCTCCAGCGGTCTCATACCACGGTGGGCAGGTTGAGTCCACCATGTTGCATGAGTGATGCGAGTATGCACGATGAAGCTTTCTTATCAATACGCAATGAATGAATGAAATTCTATTATGGCTGTAGCGTGAAAAAGAGAGAGTATACCAATAATAACAACAAGAAAGGTAAATAAGGGTTGATAAACACGAAATGCTATATGTGTGAAATAGAGCAGCTGTTCATTTGGCTGCAAGAGAGCAATATTCAGTTGTTGCTAACTTGCTTGTATGAGAATTTGTTTTTTTCTCTTCGTCCATTCATTGCGTTGGCATTCATTTGCGCCAACTGAATGAATGGGATGCTCCAAGCGATGCTCAGTTTGCCGTTGCTTCGCTTCTCTGTTATGAAGACTGCGCTGCGTCTCACTCGGCAGCTGCGTTACTGAACAGCTTCTCCGCGTTTTGAGTGCGTTCACAAATATCATTCCGTCGTTGGCCGGAATTTGTGACGCACGCGGCCGCGCGTTTACGGTTTTTCAAATTAAAAGGATATTCAAATAATAAATGCCAAAGTAACGTAAATTCAAAGAGAAAGTTCGGGTTCAAGTGCGTGAGTGTTGGCATAAATATACCAATCAGAAGTGCACAAAGGATACAGCTGTTTGAGTTGACAGCAATTTTATATTCAAAATTACAATTAGTGTCTGTTTTTATTTGGCAACATATTAGATGCGCCATTGTCTCTGAATTCGTGTGTACGGACAACTGCAAACTACTACTAACCATCCGTCCGTATTTCTGCGTCAGCGCTCGTGAATAAAAAACTCATTACATTTGAATATGAAAAATTATTTATTCGCATTAACACTCGTTTCGTTTGTTTAAACAAAGGAAAAAATAAATTGAAATTACTTGCAATTTAAACGGTGTTTAGCTTACAAATGCATTTGTATGAAATGTTCTGCAATGCAAATTTATTCGCATTAATTAAAACATTTCTCACTTTCTTGCAATAAAACGTGTCTCTGTGTCTTCCTTTGTGTGATGGTGCAGTGTCTCTGCTTTTGAAAATCTAAATAAATTGCTGCTGCCATTGCATTGCTCATCCTCATGCCAATGCCAGATTCAATGTTAATATGTTAACGCTTCGCGAGTTCACATTAGATAAAAGCAGAAAAAATTAGGTAAAAAGTGTAGTTCATTATAAAAATTTATTAGATATTTCGAAGTTCATAGAAATACTTAAGAAAAGAACTTTGCTTAAAAGGTGAGCAAAATAGAATAGAATAATGAAATAATTAAATTAAAGTTACTAAACTGTGCTATAACTACATACAAAATTTTATTTTAATAATATTTTTTTTTTTAATTTAATATCTCAACACTATTGAAGTTCCATAGGTATACACCTAACACATACTTTGCAGATTTGCATAATTTCATTATTTATGCAGACGTGGAATTTATGCATGTGATGTAGTGATAGCTTTCCATTCCCGTTGCATTTTCGCAAATATTTATGCGATTGCCATTTGGCTCTGTATATACTTACTACATGTCTGTGTGCAGGCAAGGTGCGTCGGTGTATGTGTGGGTAAAGTGTGGAGGTGTTTGGCGTTAGTGTTGCGAATAATTTATGAAAGCACAAATGGACTAACAGTTATCGGCTGGCAGCGTAATCAGAGGTGTTTAAATATGATATAACTCTGTGTAGTTAATCAACGTATGATAAATATATATATAAAATATAAATACATATATGGATGTTTATATTATCAGACATTTTTTAATTTGATAATATAATAAATGTACACGTGCGTGCATTTACACTTGAATAAATATAATGATATTTAATCTATACTAATATTATAACGCTGAAGAGTTTGTTTGTTTGTTTGAACGCGCTAATCTCCGAAACTACTGGTTCGAATTGAATAATTCTTTTTGTGTTGGATAGTCCATTTATCCGCTGCAATAAGATCGAAGAAACAGTGTTAAATGTGTAAAAAACGGGGGAAATTATTTATCTTTGAAGGCTTCCGTTCCTTTCGAGATACACAAAAGTTATGTATGAAAGAATTATTTCTCTTTCAATGATCTAAAAAAAAGTCCGTGAGTACCGTTTTTGTGATAACTAATTTGGTCGAAATTATTTGTTAGAGTTGTATTAACGTAATAATGTTAATATTTATCCAAATAAATGTGTTGTTGGTTAAGAGTATTTAATTCTGAATAAAATTGTCTTTGACGACACTTAATTTCAACGAACAACTTAAAAGATAATATTACAAATAAATAACTCCGAAAAAAAAATCAGCTCGCACTCTGCGCTGCGCTGGAGGGCGGGCGGGAAGCGTTGTTTGCGGGCGCGACGGAGGGGGGTGTAGCTCTACGAGATACCATGCCGCGCGACTCACTCGCGCGGTCGGCTATGTTCTGAACGATCGAACGCAGCGCTAATTTGTTTTTGCGATATATTATCATCGTAATAATACTTTTTAAACACATTTTCATGTTGTTGTCATGTAGTTGTTGTCTATATAGTAGATATTTGCTTGTTTTAGTATATTATTTGTTTCTAATAGTTTCACAGTAATTAATACTTTTTTGTTTTCATGTAGATTTTAATTAAATAAGTAGGTTAGTACAATATAAATTCAACTTTCTTTCAAAAAAAATAATTTCACGCATGGCAACGACTGCGAGGTCAGCTAGTAATATATAATTATGTATTCACACAAAGTATGGAATTGCATTGGTTTGTATGTATGAGAGCTCTCATTTCGTCTTGGCATTGATAATCTTGGCAGTTTGACTCAACCGCCAACAGTTGACAACATATCATGTACACCATTCGAGTCATAATCTCAAGTTCTTAACACATAAGCTCTTTATATACAGCGGAACTTCTCTAACTCGAATCACCATAATCCACAAAAAAAACGTCGAGTTAGAGAGACTTCGAGTTATAGAATTTTCATTAAGATACAAATTTTTCAAAAAGTTGTAAAATATAGATGTACATATTTACGGTATTAATTATTTACTTCGCATAAAGTTTTATTTAAATACATTAAAATATGTATTCTCTAATTTTGTTTGTTTGCTACTGTTTGGATCTTGACGTCTGTATCCCATGCCTTTCTTATATGATTTATGCAATCCATAAGTGTAATAGCACATTTTTTGTTAGCCTCCATACGATATAGGTACTCTTTTCAAATTGCGCCTCGATAGTAAAATATTAAATTTTGTTATGTTCTCATGAATTCTAAGATATGTGATATATGATTAGCTCAAATTACTAAAGGGTTGCAATGAGTGCATGAATAATTCTTTATACGAAGAAACATTGTATGAAATAAGGAACTTCTCTGATATGCCATTATGTATGAATTTAGTGTCATCAAGAGTCAATCCGTAAGCAGTCTTTCAACAGTAGATTTTAGCTATCATCTTTTCCATTTGTGGATTCTTTCAACTCTTCCTTACATAGAGTAAATTGTACATATACATATATTATATACTTGTATTCATCTATATGCTTAAAAGCATGTATTTATATAGTTATGTGTTTGAGCTAATTGAAAAACGTTCACACACGCAAACGGTTATTTGATATTTTGTTTGCCATTTGGGGTTAATTGTGTTTTTGCTTCTCTCGTGTCAATACTTGCCGTTCACTTGAAGCATAACAAATAAAAAACAGAGACTATAAGGCAGCCAAAAAGAATGTTATCCCGATAATATTGGCTCTTCCTTCTGCTGTTTTTACTCTCACTTTTTATTTTATTTTGTATGAGTTTTTCATTTTATGAGCTCTGAGTGGAGCTTTACCTTCATGAAATTTAACAATTCACGATTCTGAGAACAGTTATAAAGGAAGTGCTAAGATAATTCCGTCTATGACTCTTAAGTTTAGCAGCCCGAAGTTTCGCTACCAAGCATATTTCTGGAGGCTTTAGATTACAATATTTTTCCTAATTTTTCCTTTTTGGCGGTGAGTCTCGACAGCTTCGTGTCTTAAGTACAAATTCCACAATAAAGTCATTATTCATTACCGAAAACATATATTTTGTCGGAAGACATACATTGAGCTCTGCACCAGACCTTTTTCTCTTTTCGTGATAAATTATCAATTTTAGCTAAAATAAACTGAAATTAAATTGTTTTTGACCAACAATTACACAATGAGTCAGTTGTTTATAACCAAATATTATAACTTAATTCTCCAAACTCTTTACATTATTGCTTCAGCAACAAACTCTAATACTGAATATCCTCTTCATAATTGCATTCTGTCATTTGCGCCATGCGCGAACGGATTAGCGAACGAGTCAAAATGCAATTATACGTACATATACACTTAGCCATCACTCATACGTAAACTTTCCTACCCTTAGCAAACGTAATTCATGTACAATCCGCCTTCGTAGCACCAGTGGGTGTGAGGCAAGTCATGTCACAGTGAGTGCAAACATTACTTAATTATAATGGCACACATACACACACAACTGCGACATGTTTGTTTATATGTACTTGCATTGGTGCCTCCAGCGACATTTTGTCACACAGCGACGCACAGTGAGACAACGCCGGCATCAAATACAAGGAGTCATTGTAGAGCTCTGAAATTTTGCACATGTTATTTTTGAGACAATTCCAGTTTTCCAATTCCAGAAAATTCGCCCACTTTTACGCCTACCTGCCATACAGTCGAAATTTGTAAAATGCCGTATTGTCCGTAATACTTTAGGTATAACTTTCAATTTTGGTATACTTGAATGTTATATAGTTACAAACATTATTTGAAATAAAAATTGAACTTTGGCCCACTTTTAACCCCATCACCCATACTACCTCAACATAAAAAGTGCCATATTTTCTAAAATATATTAAATACAATCTTCAAATTCTATATTACTGTAATTTATATCATTTAAAATGTTTCATGCAAAAATTACAATAACACGCCTACTAATACGCCAACAAAACAATATTTTTTTTTCATTCAATCAATAATTTTTTAACATCATCATGGTATTCTAATTTTTTCAATTTGTTTCTCATTCTAAATGAATTAATAATTTACTTTTTATGCACACAGATTTGTTCCATTTGGATTTAAATTTTGGTATTAAATATTTTATTAAAAAATAACGAATTTTTTTAATAATTAAGTCTGGCATTTCATTGTAATTTGTTGATAAGACACCAACAACAACATCAATATCTTTATTGCTAGCCATCCAAATATTAAAAATTGCACTATAAGAAATTGTTGAATTATCCATGACCTTGTTGAATTTTTTTTATCACTTTATATAAACTTGTTTAAAATTGCACGCTCAAATAGATTGTGAATTACATATATAATTGCAATTACCATTTGTTGATCAATTATATTTAAAACAACAACAATGTGATATTATTTTACAGTTTGTTTTTAATAAGTAAGTGCTATAATATGACTTGCTAGGATTAACAGCTAAAAGTTATTATTAATACAAAGAGAATATTCTTGTGTACAGATGTACATATGTTTGAACAAAAAAAAAAAAAACTGGTTTGGCTCAGGGGATAGAAAAAATGCTCAAAAACCAACAACAACCAAAACCAAAATTATGCTCACTATATTAGGCTGCTTATGAGCTTTGGACAACAAAAATAATTATAATGCAAGAGACTTAAATAATCTTTAAATCATAATTCTGAATAACTAACAAAAAACAAATGTAATTTATTACTATTCTCTTGCACAATAAGTGAATAGTAAACAATTAAAAAAAAATAAAAGTAAAAAGTTGTAAACATGCTATTGCATGCGAACATACGTATAGCGACAGAATGTGCGCGTTACGTACTTTTTGTAGTTTTTTGTATGTTTAATGTGCTTTTGCAAACTTTTGCTATATGTTCTCTACTTTAAATTAAAGCTCAAACTTCATTTGGTATAAGTCTGCACCTAGGGTGAGGGGCTGCTCTATATTTCCTAGGCCATTGAAAATGCAAAATGTTCAATTTTTGCACCACAATTCTGTTGTTAAGAAAAAAAAAATTGTGTTTTTTTTTTTTAATTTATTTTTTCATTTACTCATTCTACAATAACTAAATTAATTAAAAAAATACTTTCAAGTTACATTTATTATGTATTTTTATTTTAATAAGCTTTTGATTATTACATATTGAACTAACATATTTCAAGCGCGTTGGCATACCTCAACTTTGACTTGCTCTAGACCAAAAAGTAATGAAGTTATGAGGCTGAAATTTCAGGGAATTGTTACTCATATATCTGTTAATATACTGTGAAAATTTCATCCAAATTGGACGACAAGTCAAAAACCATTTTTTGCCGCGGTTACTATTGGGCTGTCTCACTGTGCGACGCCACTCATGCACCACTCAGCATCACACATCACTAGCTTTATGTGTGCATTGGTTTAAGTGCTTGATATGCCCTGTGTGACCCCAATTGTGGCACTTGACAGTCATTCGTTGGGCTTTTTGTTTGCCATTATTTACCCGTCGTGCTGTCGCTTACTTGTCCGCAATGCTTTTCCTCTTTCATCGCTTTCACTTATAAAATTTTTTGCTACCTTTTAACTTGTTGATCTTTTCGCACAATATTTATGGTTTCAGTTACCTCTTTAGTTCCGTTTGTGATTGTTTTGAGTAGTTTGAATTTACATTAAAACATTATTTAAGTTTCTGCAGATTTTCGCGAAGTACTTTTGTTTATTTCTGTGATGGTTTCTCGAACAATAATTCTCTCTCTCGAGACTCGCGCAATAATTCTCATAATTTTTTCTATGTAGCTTACATTTTTAAACTCTTGTATTAAATCTCGGCGACGATCTTAATCTAACTAAAACACAAATTGAGAAAACGAACCTGGAATGTTTTCGGTTCGTAAACCTAATGGAATAGTAATTTCTTCTTCTTGCCATCGACGTTAGTTACCCTCGCACTAAACTATAGCGGAGATGAGTATTTTGTTGTAGTGTTCATATAATCCAATTTAGTCTGCAACGCATTTTATTTACAACAATCCATTGGTTTGCTTGACCGTCATATTTTATGGCCAATTTAATACAAATTAATTAAATATTGATTCGCGCAAATTGATGACATTTGCTTCTGATGGTGTAATTTACGAACACCATATACATACAATGATGTATTTATAAAACTCAGTCTAGATTTAGAAATGAAATTTTTTGTGTGGTTCAAATTTGTTTTGTTGCTTAAATTGTTTTGCGGAATTGTTAATTAATGGACTAGCTGTTGAAATATGAAATATGAGTTATTTTTAGTTTATTTAAGAGTGAATGTGTATTTAGAGGAAAACACATCAAAAAATCTGCAGAAATTAGCACATGCGTTGATTACCGATTCTGCAAAAATTTAATGTCAACACTAAAGCAACTAATCAATCAGCAGACTACCTTACTAGTTCAAAGGCGCCCCAAAAAAGTGTCCTCTCATAGGAATGCGCATACAGATTTACTGTTAGTTAACTAGCAAGTCCGTAGTATATCTGTCAGACCTGCCAACAGCTTGTAAAGGTACGAATATAGCAAACAATCTCTCTCAAAAATACTTCATTTGTACTTGAGTTGCCACCGCGAGAGTTGAAAGCATTTTAATTGGGATTGTGAGATGCAAACTTGTATGTGTAATGAATAAATGTACGCTTATGTATTGACATTGAAATGATTTTGGACCACCGCATTCCGCGATAGAGCGAGGATTGCCTAAATAATACTTTGTATGTAAATTTCTTTTAGCCTTTTCTATGTAAGTTTCAAATTATGTACATTGTTGGCCAAGTAAGTGAAAATTATACACGTCCTATATCTATGTTCACTGCAGCATTGAAGCAAATGAAGGTATTGTCAAAGTGATAGCTATTTAAAATTCCATTTTGGTACGCAAGACCTTTCACACACGAATGTGTCCAATTAAATATGTCTCTGTCTCCTCGACGTTGTATATCACAGAGATTTTGTCAAAACTGAAATACACAACGCAAATCCTGTGTAAAAGGTGAGACATATCGCACGCACAGCTCATACCGGATATTCGCCGACATAACTAGCTACCTGGGAATATATGTATATACAACTGTACAACCTTTTCTGCATTTGATCATTTTATGTTCCCAAATCACCACAAATTCTTTTACACTTGCACAAAAATTCGGATGCGATGAATGTAACACATCATATTCGACCCCACAGCCACGAATACGGAAATGGAAGGGAGTCAAGGCAAGCTGAAAACCTGAATCAAATTCGCTTTCTGCATATTAAAACTAAAAGGTTTGACTACAATTTCATGAACAGCTATACAAAAAAAGCATTTTTTTATGAGTCACTTGAATGCAGCCGCCTTGTGTATGTCTGTTCGCCAGTGCGTATGAGTGACTTTTTAAACCAACTTGTCTCACGTTTAACAAACGTACGACATGTTAATAGAATGGAAGAAATTGATGTAATAAAATTGTGTAACCCTTAATGCTTGTTTGTAGTCAATCTCTCTAATAAATAAATATTTTCGAACAAACAGTAAAAGCTCTCTATAATATTAATAATAATATGTAAAACTTATCTCCGAAATTTAATAACATTCAACCTCATCACGGTAGATTATTACCATGCAACAATAACATAACTATCGCAGTTTATCAATACACCAAGAAGAGAGGAGCGGAGGGCATGCAGAAGTTTTAATTGTAATCCGTGGTCTTTGTTCAACAGCCACGAATTCTATGACACTAATGCTGCAGAAGTTTCTGCTTCTGCTCAGCACAGCCTTAACACAGCGAAGCGCATTATAACGTGGCTTTTTGGTCGCGGTCTTTTGGTCGCTGCAGTCAACGATCACATTAAAAGTCGAGTTCAACAACTGTCAACATTAAAGTGGGATTGAACAAAATTGGTTAACAAAGCGAAGCACTGTGAGAATGCATTCCATGCTTCTATCACTTTTGTTAAAGCTTTAAAATAATATTTAGAATAATAGACTTTAAGCACTTTCTTAGCAAATGTAAGGATTCAAAACAAATTTCCCATTCACTTGACAATTCACAGTTCACCGAAAAACTGTTCAAACAATGCAAAAATTAGTATTCTACGGTCGGAGCACAGCATAGAGAATCCCCATAGTAACTTAACCTTTAACTTTGCTCGTACGTCAGTCCTTCGTCTCTCATCATCAATAGGACCGCGTTTGGGCGAAATTTTGCCTGTTGACGCTTGAGAATCTTCAGTCAGCTGGAATTGTTTACCAAACTTTTGACAAACTCACACTCGAATTCGTATAAGCGAACCCATGGAGTGGTGAGAATGACGTAAGCGAACGTTAAACTAAATGAGCTAAACTAGTGAGCAACAAAAATAAATAAATAAAATAAAAACAAACATACTCGTAAAAATACGAAGCATGAGACGTGAGGGTGCCTAAAATCGACAAACTTTGGTCGAACTGCAGCAGCCAAGCAATTAAAGAGGATATCTGATTAAAGCATATTCTAGCAAGAAAATTCAAAATATACGGAAATTCCAAATCATAACTTGACTTGGAAACAACTGCGCTGATTGCCGCATCCCTGAAATCGATGACCAAAAGTGGATATCTTCATATTTGATTGTATATTAAAAAGCTTTATGGACCGCTTGGTTTTATAAAAATGAATATGATTTGGGAAACGCAATGGAAAGCCAACTTTCTGCAAAATGTTTGTAAGGAAAAAAACTAATATTAGTAAACTAAAAATAATTTTTTAGCTTTAAATGAGAATTGCAGCAGCTCGAAGACTTCGAAGTGTCGTCTATTTGGCAAATGCCTTCGTGCAATAGTTGGCCGATTTCCAATTTATCTGCGAAGTAAAGCTAGACTAAAATCTATGTATTCTTACAGATATGTATATTTTATAAGTAACACAATATAAAACACGGAAGGCCTACGTTCGGGTGTAACCGAACATTTTATACTCTCGCAATTTATTTGTTTAACTTAATTAATATTATATAATACACAATTTGACCCACATGTTCGTCATATAAATTGTATAAAGTCCATTGAAAGTTGGAAATTAGGTTAGAAGCACCGAGGTCCTCATGGTCGATATATGGGACCTTGAATATTTGGCGATTTTTAGAATGGGGCTGCCACACTATAAACGTAGTATTTGTGCAAAGTTCTGCACTGATATCTTCACTAGTGCTTACTTTATATATTGTAAAGTATACGATTCAGATCGTTTTCAAAGTTCTGGTATATAGGAAGTAGGCGTGGTTGTGAAGCGATTTGGCCAATTTTCACAACATATTATTGGGAGGTAAGGAAACTATTACAAACCAAGTTTCATTGAAATCGGTCGAGTAGTTCCTGAGATATGGTTTTTGACCCATAAGTGAGCGACGCCACGCCCATTTTCCATTTTGTAAAAAAATCTGAGTGCAGCTTTCATCTGCCATTTCTTATGTGAAATTTAGTGTTTCTGACGTTTTTCATTAGTGAGTAAACCCTCTTTTAGTAATTTTCAACCTAACCTTTGTATGGGAGGTGGGCGTGGTTATTTGCGATTTCAACTATTTTCATGGGGTGTAGTGGGGTACGTAAGAGAATCGACTGCAGAAAGTTTGGTTTATATAGCATTATTGGTTTGCGAGTTATATACAAAAAACATATTTGAGTGCGAGGTCACGCCCACTTTTCAAAAAAAAAATACATCTAAATGTGCCCCTTCCTAATGCGATCCTATGTTCTAAATCGCTTGCACGGACAGACGGACAGACGGACAGACAGACGGACAGACGGACGGACAGACATCCGGATTTCAAATCCACTCGTCATCCTGATCATTTATATATATATATAACCCCATATCTAACTCTTTTATTTCTTGGTGACACAAACAACCGTTATGTGAACAAAACTATAATACTCTCTTTAGCAACTTTTGTTGCGAGAGTATAAAAATCTGAAAGAAATTTGAAAAGTGCAACTTCTTGAATGTAAATTTTGTTACCTTATTCGATTGAATATTTATTGTATGTAAGTTACTTTGCATATGCATTTACTCTCATCATCTTTTACTTTAAATTTTTCGGAAGCGATGTAAAGCAGTTTGAAACAAAAGTATATAAAATTATGGAAATATTGACAACAAAATAAATAAGCTTAAAATGGTTTAAAAGTTGAGGAAATTTTCAGGAACTGTAACGTTTTAACATTCAATAATAATTACACAGAATCAAATTTTACAAAACCAATAGAGAATATTTATTCTTTGCATGTGAACTTTATATTCAGATATTCAAGATCTTTCAGAAGACGATGCCAAAAAATAATTTTACTGCCAAGTTTAAGTGTCGCTATTGGGCAATCGCAGACAGACACATATCCAAATGAAAGTCTCGAGAAAACTACAAATGTGTGCATAGACAATGCATTGGATTTGTGCTGAAAGATACCACACGAGTTGCCAAGGCGTCGCACCAATATACAAATGTCTGAGGCAATATGAACACGTGTGCTCACTATAAGTGCAAATGATGGTAATTTCAACTTTTATTACGACTGACAGCTGCCGCAAAAAGAATGAGAGAGAGCATGTGAAAAAATGATGACCAAACTAATAAAAGTGGGGAAAGAGTGTAGAAAGAAAAAATAATGAAAAATAAAACTACCCTACCTAGTATATGCGACAGTTGAGGCGCGCATACGTGACGCCTAAAAGCATGCCAACGGAATAAAGCACATGAGTGGTCAATGGAAGATGAAGCAAAGGAGACGAAAATTACATAAGTGGAGAAATTGCATACAAGCGCAACAACACATACACATACATATACTCAGGTCTATAATTATTAAAGCGCATTCATCAGTACAATTTACACACATATTTGGCGTGAACAGTTAAAGACATACACGTGAAAGTTTAGTCTCCTATATACAATGCCTATGTATGGATTTATATATATGTATGCTTGTACTGTATTAATTTCCGCCTTTCACACAGCTTTGGCATTCATTGCTTTCGGAGAAACCGAAAATAAATTGGTCAGCATACATTGCTAGACAGCTACACAGTGGGTTGGTGAGTATACACCGGCTGGCGCTTTTAAGTGGTCAATATTTCGTCATCATAATCTGTGAACGATGCGAATCAATCAGTTGTGAAGTGTTGGATGGTGGAAGAAATTAGGTACAAAATAAAACAAAAACTGAAAGTGAGAGAGAAAAAGGCAGAATATATTCGGGGAGATGTGGTAAATATGTAAGAGTATGTATGCCTTTCGATCACTTGCGCCGCCATTAAGTATCGGTTTCAAATATCAACAGACAGACGGCAAGCAATATACCAAAATTCATGATGTTTTCGATTTTTCATTGGTCCGTGGCTGTTCCGATGCACACCAGCTCAATAATGGAGTTTGTTTAATGGATGGAATAATATTATAGTTCCTGTTTATGCTTGTACAATTTCACTTATAAATATACCAATATATATATACAATCAAGCGAATTCGCTCATTGTCATATGAGCTGCAAGGGCTTGATTTGCCCATGAATGTATGTTTATATTGTGAGGGTTGGCTCCTCACATCAATAAACTCATATACACATACATGAATATACAAATAACAGGCACTGTGTAGGAAACAGCTTTTGGTATAGCAGTGAACTTGGTTCATAAGGTTACGACTGCCAGCAATCAACAGATTTTCTTACAGGGTCACAATAATATCTCAGTTTTTATTAGAAATGTTGTTCGATTTTTTGAAAGCCCAGAACACAATTGTGTTGTGCAAATAAATATGAATAATGTGCTTTTGAATGTAGTTTGCTGAGCATCCTTGATATTGGCTATTACTGTGTGTCAATTGTTACTGATAATAAATTTCATTAATGCTACTATCCCTCTTACTTGAGTTTTACTATGCGCGAATACATTAAAATTATTTAAAGCTGAAAATATGGTTAAATAAATGAAATTAAATGAGGTATTGTGTTTAATGATTATTCCAATTCAATTTGTTAAGGTTTTCATATGAATATGAAAAATAATTGCATGCTTAGTTCTCAAAAAAAATAAAATATTCTGCAGAACATTCTATCATCCATTTGTACGTTTTAATTTAGCAGAATGTCATTTGTATTTATAATATTAAAAATTCTCATTTATCCTCAACAAATATTTCAATAGAATAGAAATTGGAACATAAAATGATAATACATGCAATGTGTAATGCTTTAAGCACCATATTTATTAATGAGAAACGTAAGTTAACTTTTTTTTTTCAATATTTCTTTATTTATTGAATTGAATCTGCTTAATTTTAAGCCTAACAACAAGTTATAAAATCTTAAATCTATTTAAAACTAGACAAGCTCAACCAAGTGATTGAGCTGTATTGGTGAAGCGTTGCTCTTTAGTACGCAGGCATATCCCTTATTTTTAGGCGTGTTTGATCGCAGGAATGTACTAAAGCATTAGCCAATGGGTTTGGGTGATCACAGAGTTTAGATACATATTTCAATCTACTGTCCTCTACTTCTTTCTTTACCATAGGGATGCCAAGATCTTTATGGATATTTTCATTGCGCATGTACCATGGTGAGCACGTGATTGATCTAAGCATTTTCGATTGGAACCTTTGTATTATATCAATATTAGTTGCACAGGTCGTATCCCACAGTTGAATGCCATACATCCAAATCGGCTTTATGACCGCATTGTATAAAAGCACTTTGTTATCTAAGCTAAGTTTAGAGTTTTTATTTAAAAGCCAATTTAAATTTGCAGCTCTTATCTTCATGCACGTTATTTTACTAGATATATGTTTTCTCCACGTAAGCCTTCTATCTAGAAGGTAACTTCATTCGCTTGAGGCACTATAATATTGTTCATTTTTACTGCCGGGCACATTTTTTGTCTTAGGGAAAATATAACATGCTTGCACTTTTGTTCATTTACATTTATACGCCAGTTTGCTAGCCATTCTTCGACAAAAATCAAATGCGCTCCTAATACTTTTGATGCTATAATGGGGCATTTGTTACGACTCACTAAAGCTGTGTCATCCGCAAAAGTTGATGTCAAAACATTATTAGCAGTTGGAGGATCAGCTGTATATATGATGTATAGAGTTGGCCCTAAAACACTGCCCTGAGGTACTCCAGCCCTTATTGAACGTTCATCAGAAATAAAATCACCTACTTTTACAGCAAGTTTTCTATTTTTTAAATAGGACTCCAAGGTTTTATGCAATTGGAAAGGTAAACTTTTTTTAATCTTATACAAAAGTTCTTCATGCCACACTTTATCAAACGCCTGAGCCACATCTAGAAATATAGCAGAACAGTACTCTCTATGCTCGAATGCCTTCCTAATTTCGTTAGTTATTCTATTTACTTGCTCTACAGTGCCATGTTTTGCACGAAAACCGAATTGGTGCGTTGGTATTACACTACTTTCATGAAGGAAAGGAGACATCTTTGATAGTAACACTTTTTCAATATTTTAGAAAGACAGGGTAGAAGACTGATTGGTTTGTATGAAGACGGCTGTGTCAAGTCTTTACCTGGTTTCTCTATCATGATGATCTGCGACTTTTTCCATGAACTTGGATAGTACCCGAAACTGAAAATAGCGTTAAAGAGCAAGGAGAGCACTGTTAAAGCAATATTTGGTAACTCAATTAGCATTTTTGGAGTAATTTTATCGTGTCCTGCCGACTTTTTTGGATTCAGCTCTTTTGTGATACTAACAAATTCAGTAGTTGAAGTCTTAATAGACCCAAGCGACTCGTTTGTGGTATTGTGGATGATTGGCAACTTAAAATTGTTCTTTGGGCAATTTGATTGAAATACCTTTTCTAGGTGATTTGCAAAACAATTTGCCTTATCTTCGTTAAGTTAACTTAATAACCATATTTATTAAGCGCTCAACGTGTTAGCAACACATCTATTGTTGCTTGGCATGGATCTTGTACAGTGAGAACAGGTATGGTGAGTAAAATCGAGACAGAGTTCCTTAAAATTTATTGTCAAGACAGACCAGCACGCATGCCAAAGGAACTCCCACTCAAACGTGAAAAAGGTAGGCATAATGGCGACGGCAAACAGGCGACATAATCCATCGCAACTACAAAACTGGGTATGCGTATTTCCTCTTGTGTATATAATAAACAATATCTTTGTGGATATGGAAGTTTGCAGATGGCATATTAATTTAATATGTAATCATCTTAATGATGCATGCAACACCTCTGTTATGCTCTGCAAATCACCTGCTAAATCACCTTTGGTGGCGTTTCGGAGTTGATTTTCTGGTTCAAGTGTTTCGACGCCTAAAAGTATGCTTACAAATAAATTATGTTTTCTTTGCACTTTGGGTGACTTTTGTGCCCTGACGCTTGAATATAGACATTTCATGACATTTATGTATATGGGCGAAGTATGTTTGTAATATTTGGCTTTTAAACGAACAACATACACGTTTGTTGTTGGTTGTTGGCTATTGATAGTGTTGACATTTGAAATTTTACAACGTATGTTAAGTGTAAATTGTATGTATATATGTTTGAACCAATTTGAATTAGTTTCATTCGCATTCCTGTCATCTCCATGATTTTGGATAATGAAACCCTGTGAAAATATTGATATCAGCCAAACACATACACTCAGCAGCATTCCAGACATATTTTTGCTTAGAAATGACGATACTTCAGTAAATATAAATAGGCAATTGAACTTTCCCGTGGCATTCTACGCAGTCTAAATACTTCAAAGCCGGTATGCCAGGGCACTTAAAGGCATGTGTCGAAAAGGAATGTAGATATACATATATATACATATATTTTAATACACATATTCAGCTTGGCAAACGCTTTACCAAATGAACTTGCCTGGTTTTCGACTCTTTGTCTAGCTTGTCAATTTGGACACACCTTTATCGCCTTTATATTTTTCTTTGTATTTCAATTAGGTTATGCATCATATTTTACATATGCGAATGTGTTGCTCTTATAAAAATGCAAATATAAATACGTCGTTTTAAAGATTTCGGAATTATTTTTGTTTGCATACTAAATTTTATTGTCTGACTGAGGATCAAATTATTTCTAGAATGTTCAAATACAGAGGTAGTCAAAATTATTTACACATCGGACGTTTTTTTACAAGATTCACACAAAAAGCTTTCGCTTGTTGTTGTTGTTGTCGCAGGGTAACAAAATGATATGTTGTTGTAAACCTTGATCTATTCCTGAGCGAATGAAGTCAGTTTGGCTAGAATTGCTGGAAATATGGCGGAGAAACACGGAATGAACTGAAGACTCGCAGTATTCAAAAGTATTTACACACAACATAAACTCTATTATCCTGTTCTTATTTAATGATAACTTTCAAATTTTAATGTTCAGTGTAAATTCCTATTCTAAAGCGCATAATTGGGTACATTACCATTGGCATTAATACCAGCCTGCTTTATGGTCAGAATTGATTCAACCCAATTGTGCGCAAAGTTAACTGTTAATTTTGACCAAATGTCGGTAATTTCGGCGTTTTCGGTTGTTATATCAATTGTCCTCTGATATTTAACGAAAGACCAAACATTTTAACTAAAGTTTTGGTCAGGGATGTGCGGAGGTCAAATTGATTTGCTTCATTTAAAACTTTTGTAGGTAAAGATCCTTTATGAAATGGAGCATTATCCTGTTGTAAAATGTAGTCAATAGTTGGAAAAGGCCGACAGACCACTATAATGGCATGGTCATGTGAGTTCTAATATATCCGGATGATTTAGGGTCTCTAAATTAGTACCAAAGTAAAGAAGTAAAGAAGTAAAGAAAATTCCCCAAAAAAATTATAAGGTCACTCCCGACTCTATTTAGCGTCTAAACCTCTTCTTCTAGCGTCTTATTCCTCTTCTCACGTGGTAAAGGTATAAAGCGTATACTAAAGAAGCCATGGAACTAAATTTCAGCCTTATCTGTCCACGACAGGCTTTAGCATGCATTTTAAAGCAAATGAGAGGCATATCGCTTTTTTTGGTTTCGGTAATAAAACTTTTTTGTTTTCGGAAGTGGTCAACTTTATGCACAACGTATGTATTTATGTTTCTATTTTTAAATGTCCTTAGCAGTGTAGCATCATTGACTTAAGAGGACTAATTGTGGGATTTTGTATGACAGTTCCTACCAATCTTCTGCATTCTCTTTGAGTTATCACAGGTTTCCGCCCAATTATCTTTAAATTGACCTTGCAATACTTCGTTTCCTTCTTTTTAATAACATTATAAACAGTATTCCATCAAATTCTATAAATTTTAATTAACTCCGAAGCCTAAACCCGAGTCTTAGACTTAGTAACAGTCTCCAATCTAGTTATAATCGATAATTACTTTGTTTCCGACATTTTTTTTACCAATTTTTATATTTTAAGGCTGAGTTAGGTTGTTAAGAATGCAATAGAATCAAATTACTACTTTTGCTCAAACCAAATCCAAGGATAAAGGCTAAATCGCCGTGTGTAAATACTTTTGACTACTGCGAGTTTTTAGTTCATTTGCTTATATCTCCGCCATATTTCTAGCTATTCTAGCCAAACTGACTTCATACGTTCGGGAATAGATCAAGGTTTACAACAACATAGCATTTTGTTACCCTGCGACAACAACAACAACAAGCGAAAGCTTTTTCTGTGAAACATGTAAAAAAACGTCCGATGTGTAAATAATTTTGACTACCTCTGTATATTTGTCGCTGTCAAGAGGCCAGTGATATAAAAATGCAAATAAAGTGTGAATAACAGAGTGAAGAATGTGTATTAGTTCAAAGGGGCCAATGCTTCGAATATATCATCTAAGACAATATACATACATAACAAAACTAACTTATTTTAACATTCAAAATTTTAAGAATTCTTCATCAACGTACTCATATGAAATGCAGACTTAAAATGCATCACCGCAAAAGGCATTGTCAATTTCTAACTTCATTCAAACTTTTATGAAATTTCTCTCATTTACTGTCAAAACTCATTTACTCATTCACATCATTTTCCATAATTTCTTGCATTGTGTTCCACTTTGTTTTTGTGATATTTTTCGGTCATTTTCGATATGCCTTTGCGGTGTATGAAACCTTGACCGAATTTTTCCTCGGCGTTTTCACACACTTACCTATATGTTTTTTTCTAAACATGCGTTTCCTCATCTCTGTGTATATAAAATATTTTAAAAGCGTTTCTTTATGTTTCTTCAATGAAGTTTTTTGATTTCCAACGCATTTTAACTTTTTTGTTAGCAATTATTTTCGGTTTACTTAGAAATTGACCAACTTTATTATATAAATGACGTACGAAACAAATTGTCAGAAGTATGACACAAACTCACTGGAATTTCATTGATTTGTGTTCGGTATATTCCTATACATTATTTATATCATACTTTATATGCTAAAAGTTAGTACAATTCATAGAAGAAGACGTAACATTTGAATAACTGATGATGAGGGAAAAGCCATATATAACTTTTAGCTTCGTTCTTTTGTGTAACTAGTCCCTTCACTATTCGTCTGTTTGCATTGCAAACGATTTGAATTCAAATTAACTGCAAAAGCTATACAATTACTGACAAGTGAGATAAATTGCAAAGTCACACTAAACAAATTGGACGAGGGGTTGCATTTTGCTGTGTCACCTTGCCCCTTAATACAATGTAAATAGCAATCTGAATTGTAAAAATAAGTTTAAAATATTCACATGAATCAGATCAAGCAAAACACAATGAATATCATATCGGAAATGGCAAATAAACTTAAACAAAATACGCCCAATCACCAAAGCGTGTGACCCATTTTGCTACAGTAGATTTTGCAATTCCTGTTTTTTACCAAGCTTTCGCTGACTGCTGTGTGTCCTTAAAATGTCACTCATACGCTACGGCAAACAATTTATACGCTTTTTCACTTTCTGCTAGAATTTTTTATCAAATTAAATGTGGCGCATAATTACAACACAAATGCCCACACACCCTCTTCAAAATGTAGACTACACAACACATATCTGCATATACTTCCTTCCAACTTATAAAATATGTTGACACTCTTCTGTATACAAACATACGTATGAACAATGATTGCTGCTTGTAAATTTTCTTCCATGATTTATTGTTTAGCACACAGACTACCATCGATACCAGAGTAATTGCTATAGAACTCATTCATCAAATTATAAAATAATAGCAGATTAAAGTTGACAAGGAGACGGATACCCATAAAGATATAGTTAGCGAATTTATTGAAATCATAGCAGAGGGAGAGGAGTTGGTTAAACTAAAGGGAAATATGATTAGGACGAGACCAGACTTAGTACATTCAGTGTAATTCCTATTCAGACATAAATAGTAGTTGTCGCACACCAGCACTCAAGTGATAATTCCTAAATTTTGAATTATTTAATAACAGCAATATTCCACAAAATGCAACCACTCGACGTCCTTAAACCACCTGTAATAATATTTTAATTAAATGTCAAAGCAATGCGATAACTTGGTGACATTTCCAGCAAGTAAACCACTTTTCTAACATTCCACACCGCACTTTGCCTATAAAATTATATGAGATAGCTCGTCGAAATCTAATCCAATCTTTCATATTTGGGCTCATATCATATCCGCAGACAATTTGCGGACAAGCCGTAAACAAAAGGCGGGAAATTAATCTTCAGTCACACCAGTAATTCTTGGTGCTGCATAAATTTTCACTTAAGTACTCAAATCCCAATTACAAGAGCAGACAAAATATTTAGAAGCAAAGCAATTACAAACTCTCGTCGCTTATCGCTCAACAAATGGAAGACGTTCGCTAACAAGTGCAATTAAATAGGAAAGAGAAAAACCAAAAACAAAAACAGTTGCACACCAAAGAAAAACAAATAAAATCAGGAAAGCTAACAAACAAGACAACACAAACAACAAGTTGTACTGCCCAATAGCTTCACAAGGATTTAACAATTTGAACAACTAGTTAGTTTCGCAGAGAGAGGAAGGAATGTTCGTAGTAGCGTAGCGCACTTTCCATCAGAAGTCAACAGTTTGTTTGCTAGTTTTCCAAATGGTTTTCAATTGCTTTGCTGTTGCTTTGAAATTAAATTTTTACAGCTACTGTACTGGGTCATTTCATTTCCTTTTATCAGGCATGTCGATGAAAAGGGGTAAGGTGTACGAAGGGGAGTTTCTACTAAACGTTTATGCAACTTTAATTCATAAGCTTGAAAAAATTAATAACAGCATATGTATATTTCGTCCAAAAAACTAAAATTATCTCCAAGAGAATGTTGACGCCAAAAATCACTAACTTTCATAACACCTATGCCAGCGACAAATCGAAAAACTTTTCAAATTCAACTGGAAAGCCAAGTTTTGCGAAGAGACATTCATATGTCTTACATACACACCAACACATACATACAGGTGGTAAAATAGATGGTCGCATGCGAGATGTATGCTGGGCATTGACAAATGCGAACATCAACCGTAGTGTGTTACTGTGTGTTCTCTGTCATGTAGATGAAGTGAAGTACAAGTAAAGGGAAGACAGTAAATTCCTGACAGCACATTAGTACGAGTGCGGCAGGGTATTCTCCTCACTGTTTGCAAGAGTGGTCCTGTGTTGACACCAACGGATCTTAATCAAAGTGAAAATAAATTAAATATTTTGATCAAATTTGGTTGTAAGTGGTGTTAAACATACACACTAAAATATTGCAGAACCTTTTAAAGACCGGATATGAAATAATTTTGGTACATATGTATATACATAAACCAAGTGCAATTCTCATATGTTTAAACTATTTTATTTTATTAGGCCAGTTTCCGCTGTCCACTGTATTTAATTAATTTGAACATTTTTACAACAAAAAGGAAACTTTTTCAAATCTCTTCTCAAGCAGCTCCAATCATCAAGAGCATACGTCACTTCTCTCTTAGTCATTTATTGCTGTGATCAACACCCTAGCATGAGCGTAATCCGGTTTAGCTAATATTACAAGTCAAACATGAGCCTTTTTCACAAGCTGCATTCACCATGGCGTATGAGTAACGAGCAAAATTAAAATATATTCCACGAAGGCAGCGAAGGCATGTATGAATATAAACATATTTGAAGGCTTATGTACAACATCAAATATGCAAATCCTTGTTACTTCATTTGGCCCACCATAAAATATTTTGCGGTTGACAAAGTAACAGTTCGAAGTGATGCCTCTCAAGTCAGCAAAGACATGCCAACTTGTTCATTGCGCTTCTTAATAGTACTTCGAAGCATGTTTGCCTGTGTTTGTATGTATGCCTGCGTAAATATCTGTGTAATGGCATCGTTTTACGCCATATAAAATTTATAAGGTTAACTTTTTTATGAGTAATTCGTTTAAGAAACTCGTACTCGTTTCAGTTGAGAAGCTTTCCGTGTGTTGAATAGCAACTTTCTCAGTCACGCTGTGACAACAACAATAACATTCGACTATAAAATATAGCAAAATCACTGGTTGTGGTGGTGTGTGTATATGCGTATGAGTACTATGGCCCGCAAGTGATAAGAGTTTTGTTGTGAGTGGCGATGATTGAAAATACACAAGGGTGACTTGGTGACGGGCAACGATTTTTCACTTTATGCCAATGAGTGTTGAAAATTGCATTCATTTTTCCAGTATTGTGCACATAAAATACAGATTTTTGCAGCTTTCGAAGAAGAAAATTTTTATTTTGACTTTTCGATGCTTTAACTTGCTTTGGAAATAATTTTTTGTGTGATTTAAAATCAATCTTCACATGGATAAGAGCGATCACACTTCTGTTATTTAGAAGTTTATTTTACTGACCATTGTATCTCTATTTGGGACCATCTAAGTAGGTTGTTAACTTACAGTGAGTTTGAAACATGCCAGTATCAACATTTCATCCAAATTGGAGTAGTATTAATATTATATACAATTATTTTAAAATTATTCTAAGAAATTTGTGAGGTGTTTACAGTGTTGGGGAAACTATCGGAATTTTTAATTTAATAATATTTTTTTTTTTTTTTTTTTTTGTATTTATTTTATAAAATTTAAATTATACCTCCTACAAATATGTATATGTGCATTTTTGTTATTATTTATTTTTCTTGTTTAATATTATTTTTTTGAATTTCGGTATATGTATGTAGAATAAAAGGTTGATATGTAGCCCTTACTATGCAAAGAAAATTCGTTCATACTTTTCTCGTTAGTTGTACCGTTACATTAAGAATGCACTTGTGAATTGGGTATTGCATAGATAATAGTAAATTTATGTATGCAAAATCAATTTAGCTAATCTTTCTTGTTGATTGCGTAGCGGCAAAATCTTTTTGCGTGAAAATGTGTTTATAAAACTGTTGTAATGAAAAACAACATTGATGATCGGTGCAAAAGGATGATTCGACGGCTAGCAGTTGCAGACTTGATAAGCAGCCAATTATACATTAAAACCAGTCTCTTAAACGCACTTCCATGGTACCAAAACCAACGCTAAAGAAAGCCACATTAAAGCACATTTGAGGATTGCAAATAAATACCAATTCTAGGCCGATGAGTGATTGAATATAGACATACATATCAGCAGGACAACGCTTCAATCCACACGAAGAATATATTTAACGACCGGAAAATTCCCTTATATCTGGGAGATCCTCTCTGCTACTGTTTTCAAAACCCGAAAGCAGTTTGAGACAGTACGTCACCTTAAATTAGCCATAGAGCAAGAATTTGCCAATATTTATATAACTATTCTACAGTCATTATTTAGTTCTCTGATTAAGCGGCTTAATTTAGTTTTAAAATATAAAGACAATGCTACTGACTTTTAAAATAAACATTTCTTTCAGTTAAACTCAAATGTATAGGCTTTACTGGTAAAAATAGTAAAATGCACATATAAATATTTACTATTAGCCAAAACTTAAATTATGTTTTCTACTTTAAAATTTTTTTAATTTGTAAATTTTTTGTTTTTTTATATCGTATATAATAATAATAACAAACATGCATACTCAGAAACATTTCTTTGCAAAAAGTTCATGCACATATAATTATTTGTATGAGGTATAATACATAGCATACCTTTTTAATAAATCTCCACATTTATTATTAATTTATTTTATTATTTATTATTTTACACCAACTAAATTTTACAGAATTTAGCTCGATTTTTCCTTTGTGCGTCACTGTATATTGAAGCCTACGCAAATCTGCTCACCAAGTCAAGTTGTATACCTCTGCAACATACGTACCTAGGTAATTTTATCCCATTTTATGGTTTGCGAGTGGCATGCGAAAATAAATTCGAAACCTGTTAAAGATTCTCCGAAAGAAAATCTCAATGACAGGCTGTTACAGCGGCGACCAAGATAATGATAACAAGATTTTCTATTACAATGTTATGCTCTATAATCAAATCATATACAGACAAATAAATACACGCTAACAGACACGCACTCAAACCCGCTCAAACATTGACTATTGGAGACCTTTGTGTCAAAACCACAAGCCAAAGACCGGTAATTGTGGGCGGAACGAATGACGGCAGCAGGAACACAAACTATGTAAGTGTGTATATATGTATATTTGGGGTTTATTTGGTGGCTGCTACACTTGCCGGCTGCCTGTTGGCTGTTGACTGCCGATCGTCGACTTTTGGTTGCCTATTGTTTACGGTGATTTTGCTGGTGTTGCTGGTTGTTGATATCACAGTTTGTCACGATGTTTGCAACACCCAGAAGGAACCGTCGGAGAAATTTTGCAGATGTTATTTTCTCTTCAAGAAGCTGCTCATTTGTCGGATCTGCCGATATCTGACCACTATATCATATAGCTGCCATACAAACTGAACGATCGGAATCAAGGGCTTGTATGGAAAACTTCCGCATTTTACTACATATCTTCACGAAATTTGGTGTGAGTTATTGTTCATAGAAATAAATTAATCTCCGAAAAAATTGTTCAGATCGGTTCACTACAGCATATAGCTGCCAGTAGAGTAAGTTTTTACTTACTTTTTCTTACGTCTTTAGATTTGCTTAAACACATAGTTACTAAAAGAAATGCACCTGTGAAGGGTATATTAGCTTCGGTACAGCCGAAGTTAACGTTTTTTCTTGTTGTTCTTGTTATTGTCCATTACAAACAATGGACTTGTTGCTGATGGGTGAAATCACTTTAACAACGCAACAGATAGCAAAGAGCCAATGTAAGACTTGATCAATATTCAATACATTACAATTAAACATTCAATAATTCTTCAAGTGTATGTCAGTGTGTGTTTATCCATAACTATTTCACAGTCGTTAGCTCAATTTGTGTGCTTAATAATTTCCTAGTCGTAGGATAAGTTTTGTGTGTGTTGCAAAGCGGTTATGTGGGTGTTAAGGTAATAAGGCGGAGAATATCTTTGTTGTGGTTGTTATCGTAATTATTTATCTACCAAAATTGTCACTGTTATGAAATCCTTAAGATGTAGATAGATATTAATCATTCTAATTATTTTAATTAATTAACTAAATTAAATGAAATCCTCAAAAATCAACTGAGCTGGGGCGAATAAGAGCCACAAAAAGCCAAAATACAATACAATTAAATTTAGGCATCCCACCACCAGAAGCGAGACAATCCCAGGAGTTCCATATTGCTGCAAGAACTGACCCACTTTGATGGCCACTGACGAACGGAGTCATTCTAAATACTTAAGAAGACTACGTTGAAGTTAAAGTTTCTGTTTAAATGCTCTAGATCGTGAAATCATACACTCACACCACACAAGTTCAGTGATCAAATAATTTATACAAGTTTATCGCTTTCATTACCAACAAATTCCGTTGGGAAATGGTGTTCAAAGACAAATTAAATCGCATTTATTTCATTAAAATCTCTACACATAGTTTAGCATCTTACACGATGTTAAAGAAAACTGAAACGATGTTATAATATAGCTTGTAAGATATGGTGTTCAAAAAATCAATCAACGTCACACACATGCCATATTAATCTAATTTTTCGCTTTTTTTTTTTAGCAAGGCGAGTAGCTTTTGTTTTAAATTCGCATTGCTTTATTTGTAACACGTCACCACATTGGTTTAATATAAATAATTATATTTTGTGAAAATTTGCAAAAATGTTTGCCGCTTTTACCATATGAAGTGAGAGCATAACAATCATTACTCTTCAAGCCAATCTTCGATGCCAATTGTAAAAAGTGTGTGATATCGGAAATTGGAAGTGTGTGATATCGGAAATTGGAAGAGTGAACTTTAATATAAGAAATACGAAAAGTCAGCTTAAGCGCAGCTGTCACACACTTTAAAAGCGATTAAGAACGTGGTATAGTTTTAATTAAAACCAGCCACGAGAATGTTATCGACAAAGAAATGCGAAATAAGGCAAGCGACTAGTCGAAATACTTAAGTGTCAGATAATAAGTGAATTTTCCAACAGCAAAGGCTTGCAATTGTTGCATGCAACAAACTAAAATAACAAAATACAAAGTAAATGCTTGCAAACACTAAACCTATGAAAACAGCAACAGAAACAACATGCAATCACACATTTAAACGAATTTAATTTAATTTAATTAGAAAAGTGTCGGAAAGCGGCGACATAGCTTTTGCCAATACAAACTCAATTATATTAAGTATATAAACATACATATGCATTTGTGTGGGTTGGTAAAAGGTGTATTGACAAAGTGAACCACCGTGGCGTATACGTAATGTGCTTATACTGGGAGTGCCCAGCAGTGTTTAATATACATAGTTTTTGTGTTGGTTTGGCACAAAAGCTGCCTGTCGAAATGCAGAAAATTACACAAAATCACATATACCAGCATATGTATATACTATACTAAACGACAAAATTGTCATATTTTCTGGATAATCCGAGAGATTGAGTCATAAGTAAAAAAAAATAGTATTCTCCGATTTTCGAAGTTAACCTCAAAATATCCGAAATATTTGGATGCGAAATACGAAAAAAAATACTTTTTTAAAAAAATCACTATTAATTACAGGAAGCTTATATAACAAATTATGAGAAAGATCAAAGTTTGATCTTCGACAAAACTAAAAAAAATCTATCGAAAAATACTGGACCCCTTATGACATCTGTAATATAAGCTTAATCGAAAAGTTTTATACACCATTAAATTAAGAATATAATTTAGATTATATTTATATTTTGAATTTTTTAGTAGCTATATCTAGTAATTAATAATTTGTTTTTTAAAAGTCCTTTTTTTCGAACTTCGAATCTAAATATTTCAAATTTGGATGCTAACTTCGAAAACCGGAGAGTAAATTTTTTTTGAAGCTTTTATTATGCAATCATACATACACACGGAAGTTGAAATAAGATACATAATGAAAGTCTTTGACAACGACTTAGCGAGCATAAGCTAACGATTAAAGCGGGAAAATCAGACTTGAGCCACTGACTAACCTCTGACAATATTTACATGCCTAACACTGGCTCACCGAGACACAAATACGCATACTCACGTGCAAAACAATAGCACTGCCGTAATGATATTTTATTATTTTTTTGCCTGACTACGGCGTACCACTGCAAAAACAGTCCATTCACCGTTTGGTTAAGTGGTCGCTAGTGTAGCCATGCCAGCGGATGTTGTTTTATTAGACGTGATGTTTGAAGGGCTTTCTGCCTAGGCAGTCAATGGGAATATTATTGTGGGGGTGTTTCAAGTGGCAGTGAACTATGTAATTGCGTTGAAAGTGAGGGACTGCGAAATTTATTCGAAGGAAAATTTGGGCTTGAATGAAAGTCAGTTATGAACTAGTTAACGAAGATTTCGAATGATTTATATAAAATACGTTTTGTTTTTTTTTTAGAACGGGTGGCAACGCTCCTCAGAAGAATTTCGCTAATTCTGCATTTGCGCTTTTAGATTAAATCAAATTAAACAACCATCCAACCATATAGCTTTACCACAATCCAATTTGAGTGCACTAACTCTTAAATGCACTCAACTGAAGTCAACTTGACTGTTATCCTTGAACCGACAGCATCAACTGAACTCTAGTTGACTTTAGAAAAAATTCGGGCTTTATCAACCAAAATGCAAGCGACATCTATTATGTGGCACTAATGCACTGGATTATAGCGCTTAAACTGGTTTATGCTTTGTATATGCATATACGTGTGTACATAGTTAAGTGGGTGTATCATGAGCAGCGATCATGCAGCTCCAATTCTGTTGCATTAATATAAGTTAATACATTTGCTGTGTAATTTTAGTTGAAGGGTTATTCAACAACAGAAAATCAGAATGTAATTATGTTGTTGTACATGAAATCGGATATCACTAAACTAATTCAATTGGAGACTAGAGGCAACTGTTGATCTGTTGAAAAGCTCCACAATTCCCTTCAGCAAACTTTTCACTTTCACTGCAACACGAGATTATGCTAGCCTGACTCCTCTTTTCTCTCACTGCCCCCATCTTCAAAACTACAGTTTTTCTTTTCTTAGTAAGCACAGTTATTTAGTTATTCCTTCTTTTTTATTTCCTTTCATGCATCGCCAGCACTGCATTTGTGGCGTTGCATTGCCTATGTTTAAGCAATTTTTCTATGCACTTCGCCACTGTTTCCTTGCGTATATTAAATTAGTCGCATTCAACAAGCTAGTACACATATGTATGTGATTGGCGTTGCAACCGTTTAGCCGGTTATAGCCGAATCGACGATAGTGCGCCACCTGTCTCTCTCCTTTGCAGTTCGGCGCCAGTTGGAGATCCCAAGTGTAACCAGGTCGCTCTCCACCTGGTCCCTCCAACGGAGTGGAGGCCTTCCCCTTCCTCGGCTTCCTCCGGCGGGTACTGCATCGAACACTTTCAGGGCTGGAGTGTTTTCGTCCATTCGGACAACATGACCTAGCCAGCGTAGCCGCTGTCTTTTTATTCGCTGAACTATGTCAATGTCGTCGTATAACTCGTACAGCTCATCGTTCCATCGTCTGCGGTATTCGCCGTTGCCAATGTTCTGAGGACCATAAATCTTGCGCAAAATTTTCCTCTCGAAAACTCCTAGTGTCGTCTCATCTGATGTTGACATCGTCCAAGCTTCCGCACCGTAAAGCAGGACGGGAATGATAAGTGACTTGTAGAGCTTGATTTTGGTTCGTCGAGAGAGGACTTTACTGTTCAATTGCCTACTCAGTCCAAAGTAGCACCTGTTGGCAAGAGTTATTCTGCGCTGGATTTCGAGGCTGACATTGTTCGTGTTGTTGATGCTGGTTCCCAGGTATACGAAATTATCTACGACCTCGAAGTTATGACTGTCAACAGTGACGTGGGAGCCAAGACGCGAATGCGCCGACTGTTTGTTTGATGACAGGAGATATTTCGTCTTGTCCTCATTCACCTCCAGACCCATTCGCTTCGCCTCCTTATCCATGCGGGAAAAAAACAGAACAAACGGCGCGGTTGTTGCTTCCGATGTTATCAATATCATCGGCGTACGCCAGAAGCTGTACACTCTTGTAGAAGATTGTACCTTCTCGGTTTAGCTCTGCAGCTCTTATAATTTTTTCCAGCATCAGGTTAAAGAAGTCGCACGATAGTGAGTCACCTTGTCTGAAACCTCGTTTGGTATCGAACGGCTCGGAGAGGTCCTTCCCAACCATGACGGAGCTTTTGGTGTTGCTCAACGTCAACTTACACAGCCGTATTAGCTTTGCGGGGATACCAAATTCAGACATCGCGGCATAAAGGCAGCTCCTTTTCGTGCTGTCGAAAGCAGCTTTAAAATCGACAAAAAGGTGGTGTGTGTCGATCCTCTTTTCACGGGTCTTCTCCAAGATTTGGCGCATGGTGAATATCTGGTCAGTTGTCGATTTTCCAGGTTTAAAGCCACACTGATAAGGTCCAATCAGTTTGTTGACGGTGGGCTTTAGTCTTTCACACAGTACGCTCGATAGAACCTTGTATGCGATATTTAGAAGGCTGATCCCACGGTAATTGGCGCAGATTGTGGGATCTCCCTTTTTATGGATTGGGCAGAGCACACTGAGATTCCAATCGTCAGGCATGCTTTCTTCCGACCATATTCTGCAAAGAAGCTGATGCATGCACCTTATCAGTTCTTCGCCGCCGTATTTGAATAGTTCTGCCGGTAATCTATCGGCCCCCGCTGCTTTGTTGTTCTTCAAGCGGGTAATTGCTATTCGAATTTCTTCATGGTCGGGTAATGGAACATCTGTTCCATCGTCATCGATTGGGGGATCGGGTTCGCCATCTCCTGGTGTTGTACTCTCACTGCCATTCAGCAGGTCGGAGAAGTGTTCCCTCCATAATCCCAGTATGCCCTGGGCATCGGTTACCAGATTACCACCTTGGTCTCTACATGAGGATGCTCCGATCTTGAAGCCTTCGTTAAGTCGCTTCATTTTTTCATAAAATTTTCGAGCATTCCCTCTGTCTGCCAGCTTCTCAAGCTCTTCGTACTCACGCATTTCGGCCTCTTTCTTTTTTTGTCTGCAAATGCGTCTCGCTTCCCTCTTCAGCTCTCGGTATCTATCCCATCCCGCACGTGTTGTGGTCGTTTGCAATGTTGCGAGGTAGGCAGTCTGTTTTCTCTCCGCTGCGAGACGGCACTCCTCATCGTACCAGCTTGTTTTTTGTCGTTGCCGAAAACCAATTGTTTCGGCTGCAGCGGTACGCAGTGAGTTTGAGATGCCGTTCCACAGTTCCCTTATACCGAGATGCTGATGAGTGCTCTCAGAGAGCAGGAGTGCAAGTCGAGTAGAGTATTTCGTGGCTGTCTGTTGCGATTGCAGCTTTTCGACGTCGAACCTTCCTTGTGTTTGTTGACGGGCATTCTTTGCTGCACAGAGGCGGGTGCGTATCTTCGCTGCGACCAGATAATGGTCCGAGTCTATATTTGGTCCTCGGAGCGTACGCACGTCTAAAACACAGGAGACATGTCTTCCGTCTATCACAACGTGATCGATTTGGTTCCGCGTGTTTCGATCAGGAGACAGCCAAGTAGCTTGATGTATTTTCTTATGCTGGAATCTGGTACTACAGACGACCATATTTCGGGCCCCAGCGAAGTCGATCAGCCTCAGGCCGTTTGGCGATGTTTCGTCATGGAGGCTGAATTTTCCGACTGTTGTGCCAAAGACACCTTCTTTACCCACCCTGGCGTTAAAATCACCAAGCACGACTTTTACATCGTGGCGGGGGCAGCGCTCATAGGTGCGTTCTAGGCGCTCATAGAAAGCATCTTTGGTCACATTGTCCTTCTCTTCCGTTGGAGCGTGGGCGCAAATCAGCGATATGTTGAAGAACCTCGCTTTGATGCGGATTGTGGCTAGACGTTCATCCACCGGGGTGAATGCCAGGACTCTGCGACGGAGTCTCTCTCCCACCACAAATCCAACACCAAATTTGCGCTCCTTTATATGGCCGCTGTAGTAGATGTCACAAGGACCCACCTTCTTCCGTCCTTGTCCCGTCCATCGCACTTCTTGGATGGCGGTGATGTCAGCCTTAAGTCGTATGAGGACATCAACCAGCTGGGCAGAGGCACCTTCCCAATTAAGGGTCCGGACATTCCAGGTGCATGCCCTTATATCATTATCCTTAAAACGTTTGCAGGGGTCGTCATCAAAAGGGGGGTGTCTCATCCGAGGCTTTCGTAGATTTTTCATTGGGGGGTGTTTTTATGTGGTGGGTCCCAAACCCTACGCACAACCGCATAAGCGGGCTTCGCCTTCTCACTTTAGCTCGCCTTCAAACGGATGTCTGTTGGCTACCCAGAGGATACTTGGTCTAAAACCGGAAGTCGTGAGCTGCTTGAACCATGTGGAGAAGAATCGTTTCTGGCCACTCCCAAGTGAGTGACAATCAAAAACTTTCCTCACTTGCGTGAACTTCTACACATGATCCCATCCTCCTGTCTCACGTACAGACACGAATATTCTAACGGTATTTATGGTCGATTAAATCGTTTTATAACGATCTTGAATATTTGTGTCAACATTAACCCAACAAAATATTTGTAGAGATCTGTTTGCATCCCAAACTTATTCTCAACTGAAAATGTCACTTTTTGAGCCGAATTCTCGACATGCGTATTCCGTCATGCTGCCAGAAAGAATGGTCAAAAGTAGTAACTAGCGACGGCCAGTATTTAAAATAACATTTTTGTAACCTTTTTTATACAAAAAAGCCTTAAATTTACAAAAAAAACGGCTGAAGCAAAGTTGTAGACTTTTTAAATGTACTGAATTTGAATGGAGAGTTAAGAAAAGTAAAGTAATACGAATTATAAAAACGTGTGAGGCACCTTTTGCTTCTTACTTCATCCGGAGTACCTGTTTCGATACTATGCTCTACTTTCTTGCTGAAATAAACGACCTGGCTCAAACTACTACATGAAAGAGGTAACCTCGATGTCTAAAATTTTCAATTTAAATTGCCAAACGGGCAATGAATTCACCTGCTCTTTGTGTTCCATTGACCCAGAAGTAATGATCTTGAAAAATTGTGGTTTGCAAATTTAAAATTTTAATTCAGCGCCTAAGTAGGTGATTTAACCATAATGAATTTGCGAAAAAATACAATGCCCTCCAGCTAATTACTATATATATTTGTAATGCATTCTCTTTAAAATAAACATGTTTATTCATTAACAGTTTTTCACCATTTCCATTTCTTTTCAGTGTTAATTGCGATAACTGACATGGTTTAATGAGGAAATGAACGATGAACGAGTCAACAAAGTGTCAGCGCCTATAAATAGATAACGAAAGGTGTGCATATGCGAATTGCAAACCAAAAGCAAAACTTCAAAACAAAACCTGCTAAATGCTGGTAAAATATAAAACAAAACTACTGTTTATATAATCAAGCAGTATCTTCTTCTTAACTGGCGTAGAAACCGCTTACGCGGTTATAGCCGAGTCCACAACAGTGCGCCACGCATCTCTCCTTTTGGCGGTTTGGCGCCAATTGGTAATACCAAGTGAAGACAGGTCCTTCTCCACCTGGTCCTTCCACCGGAGTGGAGGTCTCCCTCTTCCTCGGCTTCCACCAGCGGGTACTGCATCGAAAACTTTCAGAGCTGGGGCACTTTCATCCATTCGAACAACATGACCCAGCCAGCGTAGCCGCTGTCTTTTTATTCGCTGGACTATGTCTATGTCGTCGAACAACACATACAGCTCATCATTCCATCTTCTGCGGTATTCGCCGTTGCCAATGTTTAAGGGACCGTAAATCTTCCGCAAAACCTTTCTCTCGAAAACTCCTAGTGCCGTCTCATCGGATGTTGACACCGTCCACGCTTCTGCACCATAAAGTAGGACGGGAATGATGAGGGACTTGTAGAGTTTAGTTTTTGTTCGTCGAGAGAGGACTTTACTTTTCAATTGCCTACTCAGTCCATAGTAGCACCTGTTGGCAAGAGTGATTCTGCGTTGGATTTCAAGGCTGACATTATTATCGGTGTTAATGTTGGTTCCTAGGTATACGAAATTATCTACAACTTCAAAGTTATGACTGTCAACAGTGACGTGGGAGCCAAGACGCGAATGCGCTGACTGTTTGTTTGATGACAGGAGATATTTCGTCTTGTCCTCGTTCACCACCAGACCCATTCGCTTCGCTTCCTTATCCAGGCGGGAAAAAGCAGAACTAACGGCGCGGGTGTTGTTTCCGATGATATCAATATCATCGGCGTACGCCAGGAGCTGTACACTCTTGTAGAAGATTGTACCTTCGCTATTTAGCTCTGCAGCTCTTATAATTTTCTCCAGCATCAAGTTAAAGAAGTCGCACGATAGCGAGTCACCTTGTCTGAAACCTCGTTTGGTATCGAACGGCTCGGAGAGGTCCTTCCCGATCCTGACGGAGCTTTTGGTGTTGCTCAACGTCAACTTACACAGCCGTATTAGTTTTGCGGGGATACCAAATTCAGACATCGCGGCATAAAGGCAGCTCCTTTTCGTGCTGTCGAAAGCAGCTTTAAAGTCGACAAATAGATGGTGTGTGTCGATCCTTTTTTCACGGGTCTTCTCCAAGATTTGGCGCATGGTGAATATCTGGTCAGTTGTTGATTTTCCAGGTCTAAAGCCACACTGATAAGGTCCAATCAGTTTGTTGACGGTGGGCTTTAGTCTTTCACACAATACGCTCGATAGAACCTTATAAGCGATGTTAAGGAGGCTTATCTCACGTTAGTTGGCGCAGATTGTGGGGTCTCCCTTTTTGTGGATTGGGCAGAGTACACTGAGATTCCAATCGTCGGACATGCTTTCTTCCGACCATATTTCGCAAAGAAGCTGATGCATGCACCTTATCAGCTCTTCGCCGCCGTATTTGAATAGCTCGGCCGGCAATCCATCGGCCCCCGCCGCCTTGTTGTTCTTCAAGCGGGTAATTGCTATTCTAATTTCTTCACGGTCGGGCAATGGAACATCTGTTCCATCGTCGTCGATTGGGGAATCGGGTTCGCCATCTCCTGGTGTTGTACTTTCACTGCCATTCAGCAGGCTGGAGAAGTGTTCCCTCCACAAACACAGTATACTCTGGTCATCAACCACTAGATCACCGCTGGGGGTCCTACAGGAGTGTGCTCCGGTCTTGAAACCTTCAGTTAGTCGCCGGATCTTTTCGTAAAATTTTCGAGCATTACCCCTGTCGGCCAGCTTGTCAAGCTCTTCATACTCACGCATTTCTGCCTGTTTCTTTCTTTTTCTGCAAATGCGTCTCGCTTCCCTCTTCAGCTCTCGGTATCTTTCCCATCCCGCTCGTGTTGCGGTCGATCGCAACATTGCGAGGTAGGCAGTCTGTTTTCTCTCCACTGCGAGACGGCAATCCTCATCATACCAGCTGTTTTTTTGGCTTTTCCGAAAGCCAATGGTTTCGGTTGCAGCTGTACGTAAGGAGTTTGATATGCCGTCCCACAGCTCCCTTATACCGAGATGCTGATGAGTGCTCTCAGAGAGCAGGAGTGCAAGTCGAGTAGAAAATCAAGCAGTATATTTAAAATAAATGGCGGTATAAAAGTGAAGTTTGAAATAAACTAAAGTCATACAAATATCGTGGAAACATTACATAAAATAAAAAAAAACTAAATATAAATTGTTTACAAAAATAGAAAAACATTTAAAGCACTTGAGGGTGCATTACAAGAAAAATCGCTTGTCTGTACTGAGTTTGATTGCTTACTGATTTTAAGGACAATGTATTTTTGTGCGAGTATGAGAACGACTAAATCATCCAAAACGCCGACCGTAGCAGGCAAAAGTTTGAGCCGGTAGTCAATCCATCCACGGTTTAGTTTAGGAGTGAATTTAGGCGAAGGGCGCAAAACAAAAATACAAAACGAGTGCTGAAAATAATCCTCTTGTCATCACAAAAGCTATTTCTCTCATCGCCCATAAGTAAATAAAGTGATTAAATCCATTGGCACACATCCGAATGTCATGATTCATCATCATCATGACCGCAAGCTGATGACCGCAAGCTGTGGACTTACATGATGATGTCTTCCTCGAGACGTTGCAATAAAGTGAATAGTGAATCACCAAAATAGTGTTACATATAAGTCTCACTAGTAGCGATATAATATGAAAGAAATAACACACTTCTAAAGTCTATTTTTTAAATATTCTCCCAATATAGCAAAAACTAAAATAAACTATTATTCGCATCAATAACAATAATTTCTAATATATTTTCCCAAACTTTCCCCACATCTCTTCCATTGCACTAAATTAACAGCGCTGGTCGATCCATGCCATATTGTTCGACGGTGCCGCCACTGCACTCATCAGCGAGCTCCACATTACCTCCCAGCGCCTATGCTTCTTACGCACACACCTCTACAACAACACTACACTATGAATCATATCATCTCAGCAGCGACCAGGGTGGTTACGGTAATTTGCCAAGCACCACTTCCACAGCCAGTCCGCCGTCATCCCATATGCATAAAGTCGCATCGACATTGCGCCACACAACAGCAACCAACATCATAACGCCCATTCCACGCCGACAATTGATGAAGTTGGTACAAGTCTCTTCTCGCCAATCTCGCCTTGTGCACCGCTCACCGCCGTCGTGGATAAAGACACTCACATATTCGACGAAAACGAGAGCATCCCAAACATCACTGGCGTCTCTGCAAATGATGGTGCTGATAGGACTGGAAGAAGTGGCCGCAATGAAGCCAGTGTGTTGAGAAGTAGCGCGTCGAAGAAGATTATCTGGAGTTGGAGAGTGCCAAGCGGAGGTCACAGGTAAGATTTCCTTTCACTGTCACTTTACCTATAAATATTTAAATAGATATGGTATTATCATTTGATATTTGATGTGGCTGATATAAATTCAGTTTACATATAGCCAATCAAAATGTATTTCATAAATATACAATATGAATGTTTTGAATTTTAAAGTCATCTGAGCGAAGAAATTGAAGCTGGTTTTCATAATTAAAATGCATTTAAGGAAACATTTCTTTTGTAAGAGAATTCCATTTACGATAGTTACCTCACCAAAAACAGTGCATACATATTCCTATTGAGGCATCGAATTTCATTACAAAAAACTCTCCTCTATTTGTTATGCTCTAAAGGCACTAGAACGTAGCTGATGAAATTTCTATTGAGTATATTTATCGACGTTAATTATGCAACACACCGCCCAGCTGTAACAATATTACATCCAAGTATTGAGAAAGAGAGGCAAGTTAGTAGTTCAAGAATGATATGATTGCATCAGTGAAAGGCAATCAGATGCCCTACAAAGAAAAAGATAATTTATTAAAGCAAATGCAATTTCTTATTCGCACATTTGGTATGGAGCAATGATCTTTTTAGAAGAAGGCTCAAGTTTTTGTCTGACGCTCTGTTATTTTTAGGTCAGTTGGCTGATGTCAGTTACAAAATCCTTTTTGTGGCGTTTTCGCTCTTCTCAAAACTCATAAATATACGAAACTCAGTGGCTTCACATTTTTTGCATATTTTGTTGTTTATGCCAATGTTGCGCAGCATTTTCGTTTCTTCTGTAAGTTTATATTTGCTGCACTCGATTGTTTTGCTTAGTTCGGGGCAATAAATAGAAATTGCAATTGTGCTTTTTATGGTACGAAAAATTGCTGTAGTCTCCCTTTAATTTACCTCGAAAATAAAAACGTGGAGAACATTGCCTGTGCTATACACTACCCCAGTAGATAGATTTAAGGTTCTCCTTTTCTTTTCCTCAATTTCCGATTTTGGCTGGAGTATATTGCAAGAAAGAAATTATGTCAAAATTTTGTTTGACCATCTTTTAATAGGAAAGGAATATAAATTCGCGTTTATATTCTTTGATATTGTTGCTTCAAATCTTAAAGCAGCAGCTTTAGCGAATTTTTCTATAACTCAAATCAATTACCAACTATTTAAGGGGGTGAATACGAAAGCTTTCCACCATTTTTATGTCGTTTTCCCGCCAATTGCACTTATACGCAACACCTATCATATACATACATATATGTTGCTTTGCTTAGCGTTACGAGTCCCCTGTGGGCAATCGTCGTTAAAGATATTCGCAGCGTTTTTATGGGTGCCATTTTCACTCGACAGTAAGGTGGAAATTTCGCTTATTATGCTGAGTAGCTGTACGAAAGCAGACATTTCCTCATAACGGAAATCAGCAATAAGAGTGCGAATGTAGGAAATCATTAAAAATGTATAGAAGGAAAAATTAAATTTAATATAAGTATAATATATAAAGAAACATAACTACAGCCGTAGATTCATCTTCAGAAGAGAAACTTTAAAAAATAAATCGAAAATTTTTTAAATAATTTTCAGACATGCTTGTGAAATGATTAGATCAGCCGAATTGCAAGAAACTGTTGATGATTTACATAAAAATATTTTAAACTGGATCAGTAGCTTATGTATTACATTTCAGTTGGCACAAACCAGCCCAATCGTTTCTAAATTATAATAATTCTAACAAAATGGTTTGCATTGCGGTTGATTTGTGAAATTTATTAATTTTTTTTTACAAATTTCACTGCTAATTGTAATTCATGTATATTTAAATTAGTTATAAAAAATAATGAATATTTTCAAATATATATGAGCTAAATTATAATATTTAAACAACTATAAAGTTTGGTTTAGTTTTGTATTATCACTCAGATGCCATTAAATGGCATTCACAAAATATTTCTATTCTCAACAAACGAAAAGAACGTTGCGTAATGAATACGAATTTCAACTAATTTTACATATATAATTTTAGATATTGTATAAACTTTTGTATTGTTAGCAAATCACCATATCATAATATGAGCAAATTGTCACTCATACGCCATGTTGCCTTCTCAATTTATTTGGAAAATTCCACGTAAACTGCTGCGGTAATTGGATTTATTGATGTGACACAGTTAAAAAAATAGACATGGATTACTATGAAATATCACTAAACATAGCAAACAAACAGAAATGAATCGCACAGTTATTTTAGGATTTTAATACCAAACAAGAAGATATATTCACGAAAATTCCCAATAATTTTCAACATTTACATTTTTTATTATATGTATTTGCTTCCTAGAACTCTCTCTTTAAATTGAGTTTAAATACAGAAGTGCTTAAGCGGTGTAAATTACACTCGCATTGAAAAATATTCCGTTGCATTTCGCTGCAAACCCTGCTGGGATCCAATATCATCTCCATGCAACCACTGATGTTGCAATTTAATATCACTTTTCTCGGCTTACTTTTATCTGCTCAGCATCCGCTGGTGCTTTATTTCGTTTTGATTAGATAGTTAAATATAAGTGTAGCGAGCTTCAAATGCAATTACCATTTATTGCAATTGGGGTAAAATTATTCTACATTTTTTATTCGGAAATAAAGCGATAACTTATATAATAGGACCTTATAAGGTCTCTACTTGATTAAATTAAATAGTTTTCCTGTTAAATAAGGTCCATATGATTCATATTTTTGTGATTTTAGCTATGAAGACAACGTTGGAAATAGAGATGGAACAAGAAAGGGTACCAAAGAGTTGTCTTCAAAATTTGCTGCAGCATGAAGAATGCATTAAATTAAAAAGTCAGTTCGACGCAACCAACAGTTATTTCCAGTATTTCAAGCATTTGCAACATTTTCAGCATTCCCGAAAATACTGAGAAATAAGACGAATGAGAGAATGAGAAAAAGCATGTGGAAAATATTTTTTACGCATACATACGCACATACAAATACAAATACATGCATATGCACATAGCTGATAAACAAATAGTAGCAAGACCAAAATGCAAACAGTTTGCAATTTGAGGTCAAGTACTGAGAAAGTTGCCAGAGCGCTAAGTAAAACTCAAACTAATTTCAGTGTGCAGCCATTTCAGCAGTCAGACGGCAAACAGAGAAATCCAGCAACTCAGACTATGTGACGCTATTAAATGGCCAGTTTAAAACTATAATTGCCACAATATTCAACTGCTGAGACCAACCTATTCATATACATATATGCACGTAGATTTCCATGACTGTATGTTCTTCACTTTGAACCGCTTAACGTTTGCAGCCGCTTTTGAGCACCTTCTCAACAACTCTTGGCCGCCTCCTTATGATTTTTATAGCTGCAGCTCCACAGGTCGTCACTATCCCACTGCGTTAACTTTTATAACATTTTTCACAGTTTCGACGACTCGGTTGCATATAATTTACTCACCACTTACGTTTAATAGCTTGTCTTAGAGTAGCTCTTCAAGCAATCATATATACATATATATATAAGTATGCTCTAATATATGCCTGATGATTTCCTGCCACATATATTTCGAACTTCGTAAAAGCGTTTTTAGACAGCAAAATTAATTGATCAATTAAAATTTTTATTGAGAAACCCTTTCTTGCCCTTTATACTGCCGGCTATTCGATAACCAATCAGCTGTTATACATTTTTATACTCTCGCAACAAAGTTGCTAGCAAAGAACGTATATCGTACGTCTTTGTTGGAGAGTTGCATTTGATTTTCAAGTCGATTAAACTTCAATTAAAAATAAATGTAGGTTTTATTTTGTATGGTAAATCGATCTTAATAAGCGTTTTAATCGAGCAGAGGCCGGTTAATTGATCAATTAGCTCCTGTCTAAAAACGCTACAAGCTTATATGCAAACGTTTATTCTAGGAAACTAGTTATTTGTTTATGTTATTTAAGAAACTTGTTTTTAGCAAGTTAGACCTTACAGTCCAAAACTTGAAAAGCTTTTAAGTTCATATGGATCTTCAAGAGTTTCCAAAATTAGTGAAAGCTCTATGAAAGTTGTGAAAGCTCTATGTAACCGCTTTCTATGTGCATCTTCGATTTACCATATAAAATAAGTTAAAACTCCTAACAGCCACTCACGTGACCATTAATTACACCGTTGTGAATTTTCTTTAGCACACTTTCAACCTAATGATAAAATTGCGAATACATGTCACTTAACGAATCGTTCGCCATAACAACGGCAACCTGGAGACACAAATCAACACGACTTTCTCTGTGTTAATAACATTTCTCGAAGCATTTAATTTTCATTTAGATGTTCGCATCCATCGATACACGACTGCTCGACTAACAATTTCATTGAAATTAATGTCGACACACATAGTGCAAGACAAGCCAAATATTATTCAACGACAGCCATAAATAAATAAAGCAGTTATAAATTATCAACAATGCTAAATAGAGAGGGAAGAGGGAAAAGGGAAAAGGGGTTATAGATGAGTGTGTTCACTTTATAGGTATTGGCAATTACTGGCTGACACTGGAGGTGTCTTCCCTCATACTCACATATTAATATCCGCATTGTGCGCAGCATTGCCAGACAATTTGCCTAAGGTCAATTACACCGCTAATCGTATTTCTATCCAACGAAGCACATAACAATAAATATTATCAAGGCCAATAACCAATGGACGAAGGTAATACTAAAATGCGATTACGCATTGTGAGGCGCAATGGTACGACCTTCTCGGTGGATTAGTTGTAAGCTTTGCAAGGATAAGGGAGTTTGAGACTATTCGAGTGCTGATAATCAACATTGACTTTAGACAAAGCGGAAGAATGTATTCAATGCATTCTTGGTTATGAGGCAGCTGAAGCGTTGGCAATCTTTGAATAGCGTAATAAACTTGAATGAGTTTGTTGCCCTGTCGCTGGAGTGGCACAGATTTTGATGGCGTTAAATGCCATAAAAACTTAATTGAGTGATTACACGTCAAAGCTTCAGCGCAAATCAATGTTAATTGTTTGCCAACACCATTTCCTGTGCGGCTGCGGAGAGCTCTTAAAGTAAAAAGTAATAAATATTATTAGCAAAGTGAACTGTAGAGGACGAGTAAACATAATATGTATGTATATTTAAATAAATATTCACTATTTCTGACGTTTTTTCGTTTGGTTTATATAGCTTTATTGGTTTGCGGGATATATACAAATAACCGATTTGGGGGCGGGGCCACGCCCACTTCCAAATACGCCCCTTCCTAGTGCGATCCTTTATTCCAAATTTTACTTATAAAACTTTATTTATGTTTACGTAGTTTCATCAAGATATATCAATTTTTACTCAAGTTATCCGTTGCACGGACGGGCAGACGGACAGACATTCGGATTTTGACTCGTCTCGTCACCCTGATCATATATATATTGATATATATAACCCAATATCTAACTCTTTTAGTTTTAGGTGTTACAAACAACCGTTATGTGAACAAAACTATAATACTCTCTTAGCAACGTTTGTTGCGAGAGTATAAAAATACTGAAACATGTTCCACCTTATTCTCTATTAGCTTATTTTTGACTGAATATCACATAAACGGCAGCACTATGCTCTTCGTAAGATCTAACTACGACTTGCATTACGCTAATTTCATAAGGAAGTGGCAGCAAAACAGTTGCAGAGAATTAGTACTTAATTTATTACAATATTCAGAGCGAAAGTAATTAAAAGTATCTTAAAGTCATTGAAAGTGGATTGTGTAGAATTGAAATAGACCCACGGCTCCATTCAGGGTCGAATTAGGTGAGAAAAGACACGCACTCGAAGGTCATTATACGATTTGTACGCCTTGCTATCCTTACACCTCCTAATCGCGCCTTTGTAAGTGTCATTTCCTTTTAATTGCTGCAACAGCGCTGCAACAGCGCGTGGCAAACATTTTTCACGCAAAGGAATATGAAGAAAATAAAAAGAACAATTAACGATGAGAAAGGCAAAAAGAAAGCATTGACCTCGACTTTGTGCGTACAAGCAACATTTCCGTTGGACTTGCAATCCAGTCAAACATCAGCTCAGCTGCGAAGAAAGAGCTATCGGAAAGCTGCTACTAATGCTAATAAACTTTAAAAAAATTTACCCCCTTACGTCATTCTCGCTGTTCGATAAATAATGCAGGCATCAGAGGCTCTTGTTGTTGGTTCAATTCATGTAGTAAACGAGGATTTAACATTGTATAGGGGAATCTAAGAAAGCAATTTATTGAAGATTGAGGTAGAAAGTAAGCAATCTGAAGTCTTGAATTGGCAATACAATTTTCTACAAATTTCCTTCCATAAATCGAACTTTTCGACCAGGGCATAATACAAAATTTAAAATTTTACTATCGAGGCATGATTTTAAAAGAGTCCCTTTATATTGCAATAAGGTGAACAAAAAATATGATATTACATTTATAGATTGCATAAATCATGTAACAAAGATATGGGATACAGACGTCAAGAGCCAAACAATAGCAAACTGGAAGAAGCAAAATTACAAAATTCATGTTTTAACGTATGTGCAAAAAACTTGATGCGAAGTAAATCAATAAAACTGTGTAGAAATTTATATTTTCTAGCTTTTTAAAAAAATTATGTGTTAATGAAAATTTCTATAACTTGAAGTTTTTTTGTGGATTATGGTGATTCGAGTTAGAGAAGTTCCACTGTATTTGGTGTGAAGTAACCACCCCTATCAATGCAATATACGGATTTAATCCAACTAAAAGAATAATATGTGTGAGAGTAAAAGAGCATCGCTGTTGACCGTATCCATTGGTTCAATATGTCGACTTCGCCGTTCACTGTTTGCTAGCCTATCTGCTACTTTTCACAAACATGTCTTTTTGACTCTACATATTACAACATACTTACAGACATGGTGTTGGTGACCTCTCGACACATGTTATCCTACATCCCCTCCTATTTCCTTCCCGTTTCAGCTCAATTTCGTTTATTGCATTACTTTGCGTTCGGTCCTCTGCAATTTATTAGTTTACGCGCCGGTCATTATGGTCTACCATGGTAAATAGCCGCCAACACCCGCACAAAGACTAATGAAGGCATACAGACGCAGCTGGTTTAACTGCGCTTAGCTGCTCCACCCAAATGACAACAACAAACAATTAAATAGAAAATGCTGACAGGCTGGCAAAGTCAGAGGATCGTCGAGGTTAAAATTGCAAATATTGGCGAGGGGTGGCAACACTGTGCATTGCTGCCGGCTGAGGAGGAAATTATCTCTGCGTATAAGAGAGAGTATTCTGTCATATTGTTTTTGTTTTAATTACTTTATGTGCATATTTTTTTCTAATTGCCAGTTGTGGTTGTTGTAATTGTCTGTCTTCCAAGTGGTTGTTGTTGTTTTATCTATTTATTCAACATATTTCAATTGTTTTTACTTTGCTGCTTTCGCGAAGCGATTAATACAAACGCGAAATGACTGCTTGGGGACAAAAAGTGCCGTTAATATTTGCAAACACACAAAAATACGCGTTAAATAGCCGTGAGTGGGCGGAAGAGGGAGTGTCCATAATAAATTTATCGTTGAAGTGAAAGTGCTGCGTTTGCTTTTACTTTTATCATTCTCGCCTCTCACTTGCCATAAAAAATACTTTCAGTTTTCTCATGTCCTTTGTCGCTTTAAATTCGATTTCGACGGTCGCGCAATCGCGTTGCTTTTGTTCGACCGAAAAGTATTTCGGTTTGCGGAAATGTTTTATGGCCGATTCGTCGATTATCGGTTAGTTCGGGTATTCACATGTTTATTTATGAAAAGTAGATATAAAAATTATAACGGTTAATAAATTTGAAAACAAAAAATCAAAATTAATAAAAAAAACGGTAATTTTTAAACAAATATACATATATACATTTAAGTTTTCGATTGACGTGAAATAAAAGGAATAATAATAATTTTGAAAATATTAAGATGTGGATTATTCGACAAATATAATTTCACAATAATATAAAGAATTAAAAATATATTTTGTGTCTCTTTCAAATTAAATCCAAATAAAATATAAATCAAGAAATTTATATTTCTATAATCTATTCTAAAACTCATATCAAAATAAAGAAATAAATTGTAAAATCCTAAAAATATTGGTCAAAAACTTATACTAGTGGATCCTAAAACTTTGACCACAATAAAAACTATGATGGTAAATTAACCAATAAACAGTCATCGTGACCTTTGTAAGCGGCATTTAAAACCGCAAGTTGTTAGTAATTCACTCACAAAACAAAATAAAAAAGATGGTTTTATATGACAACAAAAACGTGACAAAACATTTATCTTAATATACGTCATAAAAGAATCCAAGTATCTTTGTGTGTATATAAACATCGGTTGAGCATTTATCACAGGGCTCTCTTGCGGATTTTCTGAAGCGCTGTGAATGAATGAATGCCTACAAGCGAACATCGTTGACCTTATTTTTATTACAGCCGACGGCAGTCGTAGCCACATTACTGCCACATTGTCATTGTCCCATTTGCCTTTCCATTCATGCTTTCATTGAAGTGATTTTGGTTTTTCGTGCTTGCCCATGTTTTATTTGGTTCCCTTTCGGATTTATCGCTGACAAGAATGGACACTTGTGGGTTTATACGCGTAAAAAGAGATGAAGTGTCTCTCGGCTTGTCTGTTAGAGTGTCCTTTAAATTTATTTACTTGCCTGCAATTAAGCTGAAATCGTAGCACTCACTTTCAATAGTCAACAGTTGTAGCTATTTTTTATTAAGTTATTGCTGAGACTATTTTATGCGATTATCGTTGTTTTTTAACTTGAGACAATTGGTACTTCTATTTGGATTTCGATTATATCTAAAACACAACACAAAGTTCAATGCTCTACTGCTTTATGAGAATATTAAACCAAATAAGGATGGGCGAAAAGTGATAATGAGACAAAAACCTACAACAAAAATAACACGTATGAGAAAGAATCAACACAACTATGCTCGAATCAAGTTATCCTTAAGTAAAAATGACATGTATCTCGCACGTATATAGGCTGAAATGTAAATTTGTTACAAATTTGTACAATTCCTTCAGCATATTACCCGTACATTTAATAATAAAGTAGCGGGCAAAAACAAAAGAAGAAATATTTAAGCAGCTTTAATGTCGATGCCATTATTCCTTATCTCTGAATATTTCATCGTCATTACTCACAAACCAAATCACAAAAATGTGTAGAAGAAGTTAATAAGATGACTTCCAAAAAACCCAATTTTCTTCAACCGGCATTGTTTCCTCAGTAGAAACAACCAGTACAGACTCGAATACAATTTTTTTCTTGTAGGACATTCAATGTACATAGATATCAATACAATGCACAAGCCTCTACATATATGACACATGTTTGCCCCTATTTTACATTTGTTACCATCCATATTTTCCTTTGAATGCAAATATTTCCAATCGAAAGTCAATACCAAATCAATCACCAGTATTCTTTGGCACAATAACAAATCAAATTCCCTCGAAACGTTTATTATTAGGATTACTTGGTCGTACATACAGACACCCACACGTGTGCTGTTATCTGGAATCAAAATTATATTGATCATTGTGTTGGGATAAAAATGGAAGTATTTGCAAACAATTTAAATTACTACAATTTCAAATTGGAATATTCTTGTGTAATATTTGTGCTTGAGCTTTTAGACTTTAATATGAAACATGGTTTAATGTAAAATAGGGGATTCTTGAAGATACATGTTTGCATATCAAAAAGGCATACATCGCTATCAGTGTCCTCAAATCGTAGATCAATAAAACTATGACCGAGTGGACACTCTTAAAGTTCTTCAAGCATATATTCATATTGTACAGTTATTTGTTATACGTATATTCATATACAATATATATGATTGAGCTAAAACGGAATCACGTGCCGCCTTCAAACATTCGCACACACTGATGCATTTAAATTAGCTCGAGTTTATTGCCTTCTTTGCTAATATAATTCGTTTTTTTCACATACTGACGGTTAAATATGTAAATACATACACATATGCACATATGTATACATACACCAATGTACGCCCTTGTGATTGTAAGTGTATGTATGTATGTACGCCAATGTATTCGAATAACACTATTGCCCACAATTGACTGTTTTTTATATTTTTTCTCTTGTGGATGAATTCATAAAGTAAATAAAATGCTGTAACAACAACAGCAACTGACATCCGCCAATTTTAACAAACCATTTTATATATTTCGCACACACGCCAACATTTTTCTTCATATTTTTTTTTTTTTGTTTACTCTTTGGTATTTTTGGCCTTCGACTGTCAATACAATTCAATTTAGGTGGGATTGAAAGGAAAAGTATTGAAAAGAAATATTGGAATTCAATGGTGTTTAGCTGATTTTTTTTTTATTTGCTGCGCCCCTCAAAAAATTTATGAAATTTCGAAGACTTTTCAATCTATTTGAATTTGATCACTTTACATATTATATCAAGAACAACAATACTTTCAGCAATATCAATAATTCCTAACGAGTGTAAAAATTTGCGGCATTTAGTCGCACGAGGTGTCGTCTCGCATTTTTTAGAAGCAAAAAATAAAAGCAAGTACGTTTATGCCATATATGTCGAGTAAATATGTATGTATGTATATATAGATTTCTTTATATATATATAATACTTTTCCAATAACCACCCAGACTGCTGTGCTCTGACATTTGCGCTACTTGGTCTGCTTCACTGTCTGTGGCTGACAGGTGGTAAGTGAGTTTCGTTGTCTGTTTGTATTGCCAGTGCTGCCACTTAGTCATAACCACCACCAAGCCACTGCCGCCACATTTCAAAACACAATGGCTCGGGTGTCAGACGACATTGTCGATGTTATTGTTTCTGCATTTACACTGTTTACAGCTGTTGCTTTTGTTGTAAAATGTTTGTTGTAATTTGGTAATTTGTAGCATTTCACAGCACAAAATTGGCAATTACGCACACATATTATGTATTGCTCACCGTTTACATTTTGTATGTGTGTGTGAGCATGCTTGTTTAAGCATTATTAAAGCAATATGTGCGAACATTTATTAAAACATCTAAAACGAAATGGCGCTGGACTCTTATTTTAATTAAACTTATTTATAAATAAATATTTTATAAATAACTGTTCATGTTTTTATCTTGAATTTGTCGTTTTATAACTATTTAATTGTAGATAAATATTTTATGCAATTCGTGCAAGTAATTTACTGAATACTGAACTCCTTAGGGATATTTTATAGTTTACAGAATTCACAAAAACTATGATATGCCACATAGACCACAAAAATAGTAAATTGCCACTGAACAAGAACTAAAATGGGCGAGTTAAGTACGAAGTTAAGCTAAGATAAGCTGAACTAAGCATTTAAGGAATCTGTGGCTGTCAGCAAAGCTGCATTTGACAATGTCCGTAAAAAATTACGCGTCTGTGATGTTCATACAAGCACTATGTGACAGCTGAAATGAGCTTAAAAAATGCTTGCCATAAGTAAGAGAATTATGCTTGTAAGCGCTAAAGTATGAAAATGACATTATATTCAGTCAAATAACCGCACATATAGTATACATATGTACACATTTATTCATGTGTTATATGTTTGTAAACTTTTGCTTAGAATATTGTATATCATATGTAGATATGTATATGTCAAAAAAAAAATCGTGTGTGTAAGAATATTGTGCCACGAGCAGTCGTCGCGGCTGCTGACCTGATTCACTTCCGTTTTTTTTGTCACCACAATCGTGACCTTAACGCGAATGAGCGTGCCTGGCGTAAACGAAAAATGTCAAAAACACCATATATTTTTATTGTTTTTGTTGCTTTTGAAGCTACAATATTGCACCGCTGTCACCATTACAATCGCCCTTTACGGACTGCTTCAAGAGTCGTCTAAATATTTAGTTGGTTGCGTCTGCGTTTAAATGCGGGTTGACATTGCGTATGAGTGACTTAAAACACTTGAATTATGATTTTATATATACTTTATAGTATTGAAGCATTCAATTACCGCTAGTAAAATATGAGTTTCTAATAGAATCACCTATCCCAACTTAAATGTATGTACTTAACACATATATTCCTTTTTCTCTTATTCTTTTAACTTCAAATAGCTTCTTGCTGAAGGTCAAAATGGCTAGTATTTGTTTCGACTCTTGCGTATATCTCGTGGATGAGGGTACCATACACACAGTCTGTACCATAACTTTATCAGTCAATAATATTATTTTTTAATTATTCTTACATACTAAATTACTTAGATGAGGATCAACTACTCCACAAGGACAACAGGACGAAATGATTGCGGCATGTCTAGCTATCCCTCGGTCTTCAATACTCGATACGTGGATCTGTTAACTAAAGTAAAAATTAGCCTAATAAGCTTGTTACTCGATATTCTTATCAAATAGTTCTGAGTGATTGTGAATGCTGTGACAGAAACCGAGTAAAAAGTGAAATGAAAACCTGCAGCGTCAGTATGAGGCTATTGCAAACTGCATTAATCATTTAATAAGAAAATTGTAAAATTCTTAATTTGAAATATTTAGTTACTTCATAATCCCTACTAATATTATAAATGCGAATGTAAGTTTGTTTGTTACGCTTTCACGCAAAAACTACTAAACCGATCATCATGAAACTTTGTACATATACTCTTGAAGGTACTAGAAGCAACATAGGGTACTTTATATTAAAAAAAAATTTACGAAAGGTAAAACAATTGTTTCTCAAAAAATCGTCAAATGAAAGTGTATTCAGCAAAGTGAACCAGGTATATGACATATCACAATTTTTTACCCGAATGTGACATGTTTGTTGCCATTGATTTAACCCATACATTTATTCAAAAATTCAAATTTCGAAATTCAAAAGTAAACAAATTTCAAACCAAAAAAAAATATTTTTTAAATGAATAAAAGAAAATGCCGAATACTTTCTGCTTAGGCAAAACAACTCAGGGAAGCAATTTACTAAGGTTTTGTGCTCCAACTTACAAATTGAAAACAATTTTATCAATATATATTATATTGTTAAAGTTAAAAAAGGCGGGTTAATGTAAACAAATACATGTATTGTTTACTATTTTATTGTCAAAAGCGGGTATGTCAAATACTTAGTTCACTTTGTTGAATACACTTTGGTCAAATGTAGCTACTTCAGTAATGAAGTTTTACAGTCATGAAGTTTCAACCCTGAATACTGTAATACCGTCCCATTGTATGGCGGTAACGAAAATATCTAATTTAATTGAATATAGTTTCAACTGTTTATAATATTTCTATATTTATTGTGACTTTCTTCTGTCGTTACATTCAGTATAAAACTATTCCAATTTTTGAGGTTATCCGTAATTTTTGTGGTTAGCTGTTACTTTATTATTTTAGATCTTACTCGCTGATGTTAATTTTTACTCTGCTTTTTTTTTAAATGCCTCGAAAGCGGAAATCTGGTCTATCCAAAAATTCATTCAAATCAAGAAACTTCGGCTCACGCAGAGCTGAGAAGACAACAACAAGCAGAGCGACAAAGAGTTTTGAGAGCAGCTGAAACGCCTCTTCAGGCACGAGTTCGTTTAGAAAGACAAGCTGCACTGCAGACAACTAGAAGAGCGATAGAAACACCAGAACAATCGGTAGTGGTGGACTCTTCTTTCTCGATGCACCAGGAGTAACTGGAAAAACGTTTTTACTTAACTTATTATTAATGTCCGTCAGAAAAGACCAAAAAGTAGCAGTTGCCGTAGCTTCGTCAGGTATTGCCGTGATGCTATTAAACGGCGGTCGTTCGGCACATTCCGTTTTAAAATTACCATTGAATTTGGCATAGGAAGATTCGCCCATTTGTAATTTTAGTAAAAATAGTTCACGAGGTAGAGTGCTGCGAGAATGCAAGCTTTTAGCAACAACATTTGTATAGTGATCAGTGGTTGTGTGCAAGACCAATATTAGCACCAAGAAATGAAATCGTTAATAGGATCAACACTGACATTTTAATGGAGGTTCAGGGAGAAATGAAGGAATATTTGTCAATGGATACAATTATGGATACGGAACTAAGTAGTTCATATCCTGTGGAGTTTTTAAATTCACTTGAACTATCGGGTGTACCGTCACATAAACTTAAATTGAAACTAAGCATATATTAAAGTGTTGAAACTTCTGTCTGTAGTAATTTTTAAAAATTGTTGATCTCAGCCAAACAATCAAATTTAGTTATCATATTGACTCATTTCTATTATTATACCCTTACCCTTTATCTCTCATACTTATTTAATACCTCCACTGCGGGCGAAGCCGCGGGTAAAAAGCTAGTTATCCATATAAATATTATAAATGCGAAAGTAACTCTGTCTGTCTGTTACTCTTTCACGCCTAAACGACTGAACGGATTTTGATGAAATTTGGTATGGTGATGGATGAACCTAGAAATGGTCATAGGCTACACATAATCACGCCATCGTTCTTAGGTGGTAGGCAGTAGACAGATAACTAAATTGAGTTAGTGATTTTTAGTCGTTTTTGTAGCGACTTTTGCTTTTTCACATCGAAACGACTGAACGGATTTTGATGAAATTTAGCAAGGTAATAGATGGTTACCTAAAAACGGATATAAGATCAAAATGCTCACGTCATCGTACTTAGGGGGTAGGAAGTAGGCAGAAAACTGAATTGAGTTAGTGATTTTTTATGGTTTTTGCAGGGAGTTTTGCTCTATCATGCCTAAACGGCTGAAGGGATTTTGATGAAATTTAGTTAGGAGATAGATAGTACTTAGTTACATTTTTATTATTAGGTAGTTAAGGTAGCTGTTAGATGTAGGTATTTTCTTAACCAAATCTTTATTTTTGCAGTCGCTCTCATTTGTTAATTCTCAATTCATGTGCAAGTTCATATGTATGTAGCATATTGTTTATGCTACATGGTATAGTATTGTTTTCAAGTGCGATTTTAGACAGACTTAGCCGGTTATCACTAAATGCATCCCTGCAGAAGAAATAAATGCGTATTTAAAAGCGTCAACGTTATGGGTGCACGTGAAAACGTTTAGTCTGTCTACAAATATGAGAGGGCAACTACACAGTGATGTACAATCTGGACAATATGCTGCTGCTCTTCTTAAAATTGGAGAAGATCGTATGGCAAAGGATGGTAATGGCATGATTACATTGAATCGTGAATTCTGCAATGTTGTGCATAATCCAGATGATCTAAATAACTTCGTCTATAGCGAAATGCTAACTATTATGAGGAATAGAGAATGGTTATGTAAAAGAGCAATTTTAGCGAATGAAATAGTGGGACAGATAAACGAGCAAATTATGTAACGCGTGGGAGGTGATATTGTTGAGTTTTTGTCTGTAGACACTGTAATGGATACTGAACAAGTAACATCATACCCTGTAGAATTTCTTTATTCTTTAGAACTGTCAGGAGTACCTTCACACAAACTGAGGCTAAGGCTGGCGTTCCTGTCCTTTTGATGCGAAATTTAGATGCCCCAAGACTGTGTATTGGCACACGGTTGCAAGTAACGCACACGGTTGCAAGTAACACACCTCGGTCGCAATATTGTAAAAGAATGATTGCTTTTGGAATGATTGGACTGGAATGGCAAAAGGAGAGAATGTTTTAATCCCTCGTATACTCATAATTCTGACAGATTTGCCATTCAAGTTTAAGAGATTACAGTTTCCGCTGACAATCGCATTCGCTATGACGATAAATAAAGCTCAGGGGCAAACATTAAAAGTAGCCGGCATTAATTTAGAACAGAGTTGTTTTACTCACGGACAATTGTGCGGACTGTGCGTAAATGTGTTTTAGTGGATCTTTGTGTTTGATGATTTTTGACTTATATGCACTAATACTACTTTTTGTGTTACTCAACCAATGACTCAAAAAAGGGAATAATTGCAGTTCTCTGATCCGTAGGGGTACACCTCAAGGAGGCGTGCTATCCCCCCTTCTATGGATCTTAACAATGAACAGTATGTTGTTACATCTAGAGAAGGGGGGAGTACATGCTGTGGCCTACACTGATGATGTGGCGGTTTCAATTAGAGGAAAATTCCCAAGTATCCTCGCGGACCTTATGCAAACAAGGTAAAATGAGTTAAATCGATGGGCTACATCTTGTGGATTAAGCCTGAACGCAAGTAAAACTGAGATAGTGCTGTTTACTAGGAAACACAAGATTCCAGAGTTCACACCACCCTCAATAAATGACACATCACTAACAATAAGTGAGAAAGCAAGCTATCTGGGACTATTTTTAGACAGGAAGCTAACGTGGAAACCAAACTTGGAAGCTAGGGTAAGGATGGCGGCTTTGGCCTTATACACCTGCAAAAGGATGGTCAGACCAAAATGGGGACTAACACCCCGCATATCGCATTGGCTCTACACAGCTGTGGTAAGGCCGATTATGACATACGGTATATTGGTCTGGTGGCCAATAATCGACAAGAAGTACGCAGTAAAGAGCATGGGTAGCCTACAAAGAGCGGCATGTATATGTACCAGCGGAGCTCTCAGAACAACGCCGAGCCAGGCGTTAGAGGCCATTCTGCACTTACTGCCTATAGACATATTCTGTAAGTAACAGGCGGCGAAATCGGCACTTAGACTGAGAGAATCTTCACTACTGCAAACCTGCAACAGAGTAGTGTGTAGCAGATGAACTAGCCAGACTAGGCACCACACTGCAGTTGGAGGCCGATAAAGAGGCAATTTATATACCTCTGGCACCCTGCAAATACTTAATCGATAAACATGCAGTAGATACGGCTGAATCACAATGGAAACAGGTAACGACTTGCCCCGTAAGTAGACAAACGTGGCCAGAGTGGAATAAGAGCCGTACTTGCCGCTTATTGAAATTTAAGAGGAATGAAACAAGAACCCTTGTAGGGGTGTTAACGGGACACTGTCTGATTGGGAGACACGCCAGCAGACTAGGCCTATTTTTCAATGATTACTGCAGGAGCTGCCAAGAAGAAGAAGAAACGATTTACACACCTTCTTTGTGGATGCAAGGCTCTGTACAGAAAAAGAATCGAAACTATTGAACGCGGTTTTCTCGAGGATGTGGGCGAAGTTGCTCATGTCAAATTGTGTGAACTTTTTCACTTTATTAGGACCACAGGGTGGTTTAATGATGACTCGATAGTGTGAAGGATCTCAGTCCCAGTGGTATCACAATGGGCCTCCCAAAGGCCTAGGTGCGTCGTCATACATTTGTATTAGCTAATCTAACCCATTCGTTGCATGCTTGTGTTTATAGAACCAATCGGTTTATTTCCATAAACGTCTTCATTATTGGTGAGGATTTCACGCAACTCGCAGCGCGACTGTGACGTTGACTTTAGTGCCAGTAATTGAATCGCGTTAATTCATTAATACCTAATGGCCGGTTATTATTAATCGCAACGGCGTAGCGGAGGACACATTAATAGCATGAACGGCAATAACACTAACAACAAATTGTTAATTGGCAACTGGAGAAGGATTGTGCCATAAGCGGTTTCGTGCTATGTGACATTTGAAAGTAAATTGAATTGGCTGGTAGCAATTATGTAGAGCTTTTATTCTCCTTTCTCATAGGCGATTATTTGCGTGTCTTGAGCATGAACATGTGATCGCACCCAAGAGTATACTTACTTTCGTTGCACTTTTACTTTCATTTGTGGATTGATTGTTATTTCTAATTGCTTGGTGCTCAACTTTGTGCTCTGCTAATTGCTTTGCTGTTTTAACGGGTGATTTTTTTGAGGTTAGGATTTTCATGCATTAGTATTTGACAGATCACGTGGGATTTCAGACATGGTGTCAAAGAGAAAGATGCTCAGTATGCTTTGACATTTCATCATGAATAGACTTACTAACGAGCAACGCTTGCAAATCATTGAATTTTATTACCAAAATCAGTGTTCGGTTCGAAATGTGAAAATCCGCTTTTTTATCGACAAATTTTGTTCAGCGATGAGGCTCATTTCTGGTTGAATGGCTACGTAAATAAGCAAAATTGCCGCATTTGGGGTGAAGAGCAACCAGAAGCCGTTCAAGAACTGCCCATGCATCCCGAAAAATGCACTGTTTGGTGTGGTTTGTACGCTGGTGGAATCATTGGACCGTATTTTTTCAAAGATGCTGTTGGACGCAACGTTACGGTGAATGGCGATCGCTATCGTTCGATGCTAACAAACTTTTTGTTGCCAAAAATGGAAGAACTGAACTTGGTTGACATGTGGTTTCAACAAGATGGCGCTACATGCCACACAGCTCGCGATTCTATGGCCATTTTGAGGGAAAACTTCGGAGAACAATTCATCTCAAGAAATGGACCCGTAAGTTGGCCACCAAGATCATGCGATTTAACGCCTTTAGACTATTTTTTGTGGGGCTACGTCAAGTCTAAAGTCTACAGAAATAAGCCAGCAACTATTCCAGCTTTGGAAGACAACATTTCCGAAGAAATTCGGGCTATTCCGGCCGAAATGCTCGAAAAAGTTGCCCAAAATTGGACTTTCCGAATGGACCACCTAAGACGCAGCCGCGGTCAACATTTAAATGAAATTATCTTCAAAAAGTAAATGCGTTTTTTTTTTTTGAAAAGTTATCAAGCTCTTAAAAAATCACCCTTTAGTTTTATGGAGATGAAGTGAGTATACATTTTTCTTAACTCTAATGGATATGGTGGTGCAGTCAACTGTCGAAATTCAATATAGTATTGGTATAGATAGTGATGGTGAGTAAATCAACAATTTATAGTAATTATGTTTCATCGGATATTCTTAAACAAGAGCGAACATCGCTGATCGGTCCGATATTTATTATCTATAAATAAGCCTATTATATAAAAATTCTTAGTTTTCAAAGACTGATTTTTAGTTCCATTTTACCTGAAACTTGTAGGATATACGTTTTAAGGGTTGGATAAACACTTTGGATCGGAAAGCTGTATGACAGTAATTAAGTTCTACATTGTGTTCATGTTCCAAGACTTAGTCCTACTTTCCGGCTAATCGTATTAATTTTTTTATTTGCAAACCGAGTCATTTGGGTGAATGAAATATGTTGTCCACCATCACGCTAGTCTCTTGGTTTGTAACCACTTTTGAGTTCAAAGGGATAATTTAAACCGAGTTTCTTATAAATAGCTTTACTCAAAGTAACCGCCAGACCTTGTCTAGGCAATTCGTTCCCTTTCTTTTAAGTATTATGCAGTAGATGTAATATTTAAAGGACTACAAAAAATAAAGATCTGCATTCTATACAGCGTCATTAATAAATATCATGAGAATATATGTAAATACATAAATAGCTATGAAAATATGTTTGAGCTTTGTAAGACTGATGGGTGTGTTTAGGGTCATTGTCTTTCCGATAAATCGACTTTAAAGGCATTCTCTAATCAGCAAAAGGTAGCATGTGTGAAGATATTAACATTTTTCATATTTCAAAATATTGACCCAACGCCAGGTCATGAAAACACCTTTACAGCATAATGCATCTATCTCTACCATAATACTTTTTTTGTAAATTTTTGGCTTTTTGAACACCTGAAGCGTTGGTGTCTGTATATATAATCACCATAAGGTACCATTCGCGATGAAAATTCCAAAAAAATGTGAACTAAATTCAGGGTATATTTCTAAAAAGTGACCCTATTATTTTGTCCATGATTGTATCTGTCTGTAGAGACAGTGTCAGCCGTAAGAATCCGTAGAAAGACTCCACATGTGAGCATAATGTTTGTCATAGATAAGGACTTGCACATACTTACATATATATTTATATAAACTCCGTTACGTATTGGTTAGCAACAGGTTGCTTTTCCACTCCACGTATAATCACGCAGCTCTCTTGTCTTCCTTCCACTGTTTCATTTGCTTATATCGTACTCTGCTCAAAATTGTTATTCCGCTCAATGTGCGTATTATATATACAAATAGGTATTTACGATACCATATGTGAAAAGCTTTATACTCCAGCGGTGCCACATCAGGGAATATCAGGGAATGCGCATTGAGTACACCATGTCGTATGAGTAATGCGAGTGTGGACAAGGAAGCTTTCTTATCAATACAGAATGAATGAATGAAATTCTATGAGAGAGAGTTTGAACCAATCGTCACAATATTAATGTTGAAATGGATTATAACAACAAAAACCAGAATAATAACACTTTCGTATAGACTGAAAGTTGACCGCGTGAAAAAGAGCAGCTGTCCTTTTGGCTACATGAGAGCAATATGCATTTGTTGCTATGTTGCTCTTATGAAAAATATTTCCCTCAGATCTACAAACTATTAACATACACACACACACACTTCAGCTTCGGCACCGGCCATCTCTTCGTTCGTTCATCGTGTATTGGCATTCATTTCCGCCAACCTAATGAATGAATGGGATGTTCAAAGCGATGCTGATTTTGGCGTTGCTCCGCTGCTCTGTTATGATGGCTGCGTTGATGAACAGAACAGCTCCTCAGCGCTTTGAGTGCGTTCACAAACATCATTCCGTCGTTGGCCGGACTTTGTGTCGCACGCGGTCGTGCGTTTACGCTTTTTCAAATCAAAAGGATATTCAAATAAAAAAATATCAAACTAACGGGAAATAACAGTGAAAGTTCGCGAAAGTGCGTGATTGTTGGTATAAGTGAACTTTCACTTACGAATAAAACGCTGCACAAGTGCTCGAAAGAATACAAGCTGTGTACTGCTTGACCTACCATCAGTTTAATAATAATTCAAATTACAATTTGTGTCTGCATTTATTTGGCAACACATTGTTGCTGTACGCCATTGTATGTGCTTTCGTGTGTGCGTGAAACTGCAAATTACGGTTAACTTCCCGTCGGTACTTTTACATGCGCGCTTGTGAATAAAAAGCTCATTACATTTGAATATGAAAATATGAAATTGAAAATATCCAGATTTTCTACTTTTCATTGTATATGCCATTAAGCGCCGTTACTCTAACTTCGTTTGTTTAAACAAAGCAAAAATGTAATTTGAATATTAATTCGTATTTTTTTGCAGTTAAAACGGTACTTAAGAAAAATAAATGAAAATTTGCATAGAAAGTGCATTTTATGAAGGATTTCTGCTGGACAATTTTATTCGCATTAATTAAGGCATCTCTCACTTTCTTGAAGTGAAATGTGTCTTTGTGTCTTCCTTTGTGTAATGGTGCGGTGTCACAGCTTTATGAATCTAAACAAATTGCTACGGCTGTTACAAGTTAATGTTCAGGCTAATGCCGGATTCAGATTCAATGCTTAGCGTGCTTGTTGTCTTGTTCAATGCTTCAATTGTCAATTCAATGCTTGTCTCCGAGTGAATGTGAAACAGTGTGATTCAACATCAATATTTATTAGATGTTTCAAATTGCAGAGAAATATTTAAGAAAATACTTGTATGTAAAGTGCAAGAATTACATACAAAATGTTTTTGTTAAAACTTATTTGAAATAAGTGTATCAGTGAAAGTGTGGAATTATATTGATTTGTAGTGATCACAAGTATCAAACGGTTAGTAAAAATTGAAAATAAGTTAATTTTTTTGTTACTAAATTTTAATAAACAAATTAAAATGTTTTTTGTTCGAAGGATTCGGACATTTATATTATAAAGTCGATTAAATCGTTTTATATCGATCTTGGACATTTGTGTCAATATTAACCCAACAAAATAATTGTAGAGATCTGTTTGCATCCCAAACTTATTCTCTACTGAAAATGTCACTCTTTGAGCCGAATTCTCGACATTTGCGGGAAATTTTGCTTTTCTTTTGTAATTCCAAGAAAAGTGTGGCTGATACTCATCGAATGCATTCGGATATGTACGGTGAGGCTGTCCTAAGTGAAAAAAGCCTTAAATTTACAAAAAACGGTGGAAGCAAATTTGTAGACCCAATAATAAAATTAAATGGAAATTAAATTTTTTGAGAACTATACGAGTTAATTCGCTTCTGAACAGCTAATGAATAGTGAGTTATTAAAGTACTACGATCAACCATTATAAATATTTTGCAAAACTAAACACTGCATTATGTTATTTTCATCATGTGTTATAAATTGTAGAATACGATTTCAAATTAATGCAACACCATTCTTATACTAACTTAAAACACACATTTTGTAGTTATTAACCCGGTACTGCCCAGAACTTTTTTCGTTTCAGATTTTGTGAAATTAAGTACACCTATGTATTTTGACCTCCTGAGCACGAAAATTAAGTCCGTTTTACGATTCATTATGTAACTTTTCCAAAAAATGTGAAAAACCAGCGTTATTCTTTCTTTGCTATTCGTTTTTGAAATACTATCACCGAAAAATCGTGTTTGTAGGCATTTCATTGAAATTTTAATTAAGAAAAAATATATTTAATGGCAATACAGTTATGGTTTGGTATGGTAGTTGGCAAAACACTTGACACAAAGTCCAATGTTACATTTTCCACATGTTAACGCTACATTTTTCACCCGCACAACGTCTACGATTTGTTGGCACTACTTGTGCCCAGTTTCATCGTACCAGGAATGTGTTCTACATGACCTAGTTGCTGGGCATATCTGTGAGAAATCATGGGACCATACGATTTGGCATTGGTACCATAATATCTGCAATAGTATACGGTCAGTTGGCATTTTGAATAGAATCATCTATCAGTCATCTCTGTATGCGATGCGGCACTGGGCCAACGGTTCTACTAAATTTCGTGCCCGATTTTGCCTGGTGATGTATAATTGGATGTTGTTGGTTGATCATTAAAATCGATTTTTTTATTTTAATCTTCCGCAGAATCTTCGCCAGATATATTGCCAGCCACTAAAGGCTCTATATAAATTCTGGTTGGTACATCATCTATCACATATCCTTCGTCAAGCTATTAAATATATTCTAGCATTTGTTTGTTTAAAAAAAATATTCAAATTGAATTAAGGGGTTACATGCATTTCGGGGGTTCAAAAAATCATTTTTTTATTATTTTCTACAACACCTCAAGAATATTATCCTAAATTTTCAAGTCGATCCGAATAATAGTTTCGGAGATACAGCCTTTGGAAGGTGTGCGCTCCAAGTCAGGTATTATTGTTACTCAAAACTCTAAACGCGTTTTTTCGAAAACTACTCAACCGATCTTGATGACACACGCACAGGTGTTCGAGATACAATTTACTCGTGCTTGAACAAAGGATTTTTTCTTTTTTCAATTACAACTATTAAAAAAAAACGATATTTTTATTTATTTTGGGAAAATGTCCAAATTTAACTTTTTTTGTCTTTCCTTCGTTCAAGCATGAGTTTATGGTCTTAATTAAAACACTATTTTTTTTTTTTTTTCATTTTAAAGAACCTGTCAGGAGTTATGTTGACAACGCGGACGCACCTTGTTTCCGAGGGGTCATGACGTCACAATGGAGGAGTTTTAATTTTTTTTTAATTTCAGAAATTATTCTTTAAATATATATCTATAAGACAGAAACAAGTTTAAATTAAATAAATATTTTTTTACATAGAAAAAAAAAAATATTGAAAATAGGCCTTATTGTTTTTGGAAAAAAACCATGTAACCCCTTAATTCACATTTAATAGCTTGTTTAATTTTTATTGATTGGTGTTATTAATTTTAAAATCGGTTGAAAAATAAACATTATATAAAAGTACTTACCGTCATGCCATATCGAAAAACCAGATTTTTTTATTTGGCAGCTTATATTAAAATGCGATAATTTCACGAATTGAACTCACAATGCTTTAAATTAAAATATTCTTGAAAGCTACAAGTTTTTCGCATAAGATAACGGCTTATAGTTTGTAGTTTTGTCGTGTAGCTTACTAGTTATTCATGGAAATATAGCGGTATATTTTGCGTTACCATATGGTAATCCTGGGTTAATTCGGGTAACGGTATATATGTATATGTAGCGCATATACCAAGAGTTTGTAGCAAGCAAGCAAGCACCACACACACACTTTGCAGAATAGCTCACTAGTCGTCTAACTGTCTATAGTTATTTCATTATTTATGCAGGCGTGTAGCAGTGAAAGTGAGTGTATGTGATAGCATTTCCTTTACGTTGCATTTTCCCATATATTTGTGAGATTGCCATTTGGCACTGTGTACATATACATTCTTATATGTTTGTATCGATGCATTCGTGTGTAGGTGTTTGGCGTTGATAGCTACGAATAATTTGTGAAAACACCAATGCACTAACAGTTGTCAGCTAAATTTAAAATTCCTTAAAATTTAGTGCGAAATAGCCCTTAAAAAGCATATGAAACAGTTCAAAAACTGACTAGATCATGTCAATTCCTAGATCGAACTTGGAATTAAACTTCTTGCATATATTTGTCATGTTTATAGCTCGTTTTTGCCTGTCAGCGAAGAAAAATTACGCTTTTTGAAACTTTACTGGCTTTTAAGGAGTCTTGCAAAGTCGGTCCAGAATAAAAAAGCTTCCCAACTTCGATAAAGCTATGGGAGATTAATAATAAATTCCAGATGCCAGAATATAAATTCAAACGTAAAACTAATTTCCCAAAAAATTCTGCTTCCAAACTATGCTTTTCAATTGAATCACAAATCGAAATTTTCTAGGCCTTGTCGCCTTTTCAAAAACATTGCATATTTTAGTAATACCAGGATCTAACAAGCTCTTTTCAAACATATATGTTATTTCCCTTCCGACTCTATTTTAGAATTTTATTTATAACCAGGTATCGAGACCTGGGGTTTAACTGATACAATAATGTGTAATTTAGAAGCTTTTCACAAATTTGATAAATGAATACAAATTTATTTTTAGCACATTTCTAATATATTTCACCACACTACCACGAAAGTGTCACTAACTGGTACAATTATCCTGGTTTAGTTAATGCAATCGCATTTTTTTGTTATCTAATCACGGATCGCTGACATTATACATTATATTTATGCACTATATTTAACACTCTGATTCATTTGGATAAATGCTAATTATCAAAACAAAGTAAATAAAAACTTACCATATCGTCTATTTTTATTAAATATTGTATTTTCCCACTGGCACGAGCAACACATATCGCACTGATAAGTCGTCTTGTCAACTTTTATGAAAATCATATTTATATGTACCTTGACAGATAACGAGTATATGAGGGAAAACATAATATTAATTTTACCACAAATACTTCTAGATCAATATATGATAAATACAATCAATGACAAATAGATTATAGCGAATTTGTTGTTTGCTTAGGAGACAGGTGACTCGTAGGTTTTTAATGCAAAATGTGATTTTTCTGATTCAATATGTTGATTGTTAAGTGATAGCTTGGTAGATAGTACCTGCAGCAGCAAAAGTGTAATTTAATTTGCTCTAATCAATGATACAATCAGTGTTTTCCATTGTAAGAAGAAGGCCAGTCTGAGTCCCAATGAGACAGTAGCTAGTAATTAATGCATTACCCTTTTCGCACATCCAAATTAATTGATCAATTAAACTTTTAATTGAAGAACCAGTTTTTGCCCTTCACACTGCTGGTTACTCGATAATCTATCAGCTCTTATGCATTTTAGTTTTTTCTTTTAAAAAAAAGTTGGTAAGTTTCAACAACGAATTGCTATTTTCTCAATAACCACAGCCAATATTTCCCTCAGCGACACCTACCGTCGAGTAGTATTACTGCTACTTCGCAGAATTGCATTTCATTTTCAACTCGATTTAAATTCAATTTTAATTGAATGTAGAAAAATGAGATTTTTATTTTGTATGGTAAATCGATCTAACTCAGCGCTTTAATCGAGCAAAGGCCGATTTATTGAACAATTAGCTCGTGTGCGAAAAGCCAATTAGGGACGAGAGCAGCAATTTCGTCATAAATGAAAATTCAAGCGATTTCCCTTTGACTATACTTTATAAGTAAAAATGGTCATATAGGAATAGCAATATTATTTTACTATTTTTTTCATAATGTAATTTTAATATATTTATTTATAAAGATAAATGAGCTGAAAAATCAATTTCAAGGTTGTAAATTACATAAGTATTAAGTCATAAAAGATATGGGAGCAGTGAAAAGTTATCGTACCGAGCTTTGCTGAGGTTTCAGCGAAAAAAATTAATGTTAAAATATCTACTAATACTATAACGGTATGGAAGTCGTATAAGAATGTCATCGCTTTTGCTGTTGCTGATAAACATTTCAACACCTGTGCATCTATACTAATTATATAAAATCGCTTATATGAAAAATGTGTGTAACGGCTAATCTCCTAAAGTTCTGAAGCGATTTTTATAAATTTTTTTTTAAATAAAGCATTTGCTCTAGGCTCGCGAGTGGCATACTTATTTTTTTAATTTTCCGAAATAAAATCCTTTTTCTTTCGGGTTGAAGTTTTTGAAAAATCAAAAATATTGCAAACATAAGGTTTTTCGTTCACCAAACGCAGTCTACAGCGAAGCGCGCTTTGTGTGTGTGCGTGTGCTCTTTATCGTTTGCGGCACGCACTCTCTCTCTCTTCCATCTGTCGCATCTTTTACTACATAACTTATTGAAGTAAAGTACAAAGCAAAAAAATTTGCATATATAAATGATCGCAGAACAAGTGAAATAACGCTAAACAGCACAATCAAATGCTCGCATAAATTGCCGTATGTATGCATGTATGTAAATATGTAAATACAGAGTCTACTATATTTACTCTGTTTTACAGTCACTTATTTTGCAGCAACGCACCTTGAATTGCTTTTCTTATTGTCTTTGTACTTTTTTCTAACAAAACACATCTATCTTCTTCTTCTATATAAATAAAATTGGATCTTCGAAATGTATGTACGCCCATAACTTTCGAACGATTGCACCAAATCCGATGATTCTTGGTTTTATGAGTTCTTTATTGTTAGGACAAGGTTTGTATGTTGGAAAATTATAAATAATTAAATAGTGAAGTATTAAAAAACGCATTTAAGAAAAATTAATTAAAAATGAATCGCAAAATGTGTTGCTAAGCGCATACCTCGAGAACAGCTGAACCGATTTCGCTAATTCTTTTTTTGCAATATTCCTTGAAGTATAAGGTCCTGAAAAAGTCTAAAATCCAAACTTTTTTAAATTCTCATACAAACAATTTCTAATCTATAGATATAAAAATGAATTGCTGTTCGTTAGTCTCGCAAAAAGTCGAGAACGGCCAAACCGATCTGGCTAATTGAAGTCTTGATATATTCGGGGAAGGGCAGGAAAGGTTTAGAAACTAAGTAAATATGGAAAAATTGCGAGGAAGATAATAAAAAGAGCATTTTATTTGAATTGACAACAAAAATATGAAAAAAGAAAACAAAAAATAATAACATTTTGAAGGTTGTCATTGTTGCTTGTTGAAATATTTTTGTCAGTGTTTAACTGTATAAGGTTGTGTCGATAGCCCTAAACAATTTGTAACAAATAAGGAAAGGCTAAGTGCAACCGAACATTAATTTTTTTTAAGAAAACACACAATTTGACCCATATATTCGCCATAAAGTCCAATATAAAATCATCATATATAGTATATGAGAGCTGATGTAATTCCTGAACCAATTTCTCCCATTTTCAAAACTAATGTTAACGGGAATAGGGGCAACTTGGCAACTGTTAGTAGGCAAACAAACGGCACATTCGGCTTTGAAATTATTCCTAAATTGCAAATCGAAGAAACACCAGTCTGCAAAATCGTCAAAAGTAGCGCTATAGCGAAGATTTTCCAGATATTCATGAAGTCGCTGGAGGCACTGCGAAGGACTTCAAAAGATTTACGCGACAACCAAAACTTTTTTGGTGGAGCCATGATTCGGTTGGCAGATGATTTACGCCAGACTCTTCCAATTATTCCTGGATAATCGCATGATTAAAATCATTTACTTTATGGCGACACATAAAGATTCGCCAATAAACAACTAACATACCACTAATTTTGCAACAATATCAAATTGCGATTGTAGAAGCAGTTGGAAATGGTAGGGTCCCAGTTGACACCTCAATGGATTAATAACATTTCCAACATATTTCTGTCACTTCATTGACTCAAAGAAGAAGCTTATTCATCGTGTTTTTCCTGACATGAAACCACAATATGATAACCATAAATGACTGCTTGAATGACCTATATTGGTGGTAAAAAAAAAACAATCTCTTCGATCTTAATGCGACAATTTAGAATTTCAGGAGAGTTGACACAGCAACAAACCAGGATGACGTATTCAATTATCTCACAGACTATTTAAAATTGCTGGATTATCCCTACTCACTTGCAATTAAAAGTAGTGTGAGTTGTTATCATGCTGCTTAACATAAATCAACCTCGACTTTGAAGAAGGTATAACGTTTTCGTCTTTATGCGTAAGAATTTTTTCTCTGCATTGAAAAATTTACAAATTTAATGTATACCTTAACCACAAAAACGAAAAATTAAACCCGTTTTCCGTTGTCACGACATAGCATGAAACCGGCTTGACCGATTTGGCTGATTCTTTTTTGTGTGTATTCCAGGGGGTTTGAGGATGTTTCTTACGGAGAGAAAAAAATGCCTGAAATTCACACCTTTCTAATCTCCCATACAAACAATTTGTAATAAGTATTTATTTTTATATGGAGGATATTATAGATTCCAGTTCAAATTGAATAGGTACGCATACATAAGATAGGTCAGCTATACAAAATAAAGTAGTGCACCAAATTTACGCTAAGGCGGTACGAAGTTCGCGGGGTCTGCTAGTATACATATATAGCGTTTGCTTGAGGCGAAAGTTTTCCAAGTAGTAGAATCAACTTTAAGTAAGAATGTAATCACAACAAAGTGGTTTGTAGACAACTAATCCCAACAAAATGCAGAAACACTGGCAACTTAATGTTGGAAAACTGGTGAAGACGAACTGCAGTCTAAAGAATCGAGTGCCAACACGTACGTAATGGGTGTCGTCAAGTGCAAATGTGCTGTCTGGAGCACACATTCGCAAAAAACAGCGACTGCGTGGTAGTATTACATGCATACATATCTACGTATGTGCATATAAGTTACACTCTTGAAAATGTGTCAAAATATAGAGAAAATAATAAATAAATGGATATATGTATATCTTCCGTAACTTCTGAAAAACTCGAATTATCTGTAAGTCATAAAACTAAACCAGTTTGATATAGGGTTATATATATCAAAATGATCAGGGTGACGAGACGAGTCACAATCCAAATGTCTGTATGTTTGCCCGTCCGTCCGTTCGTGCAACGGATAATTTGAGTAAAAATTGCGGTATATTGACGAAACTTGGTGCACATGTTCCTTGGGACCGTGAGAGCCAGAAATGGTTAAAATCGGGTCATAACTTCCCCTATATATTATACTGTATATATACTATATATGATGATTTTCGTTTTTCTATTGGACTTTATGTCGAATATATGGGTCAAATTGTGTGTATCAATAAATTTCGACAGTATAAAATGTTCGGTTCCACCCGAACTTAGTCTTTCCCTACAAGTTTTCTTATATTTTGCATATACATTGAAAACAAAAATCATAATATATGGAAAAAAATATGTGTAGATAAAACTACACTCATTCGCACGCCTTCACCAGCATATATATATATATATATATATATATATATATATATATATATATATATATATATGGCGTAGGAACCGCTTTAAGCGATTATAGCCGAATCCACCAGAGCGCGCCACTCATTCCTCCTTTTTGCTTTTTGGCGCCAACTGGAAACACCAAGTGAAGCCAGGTCACTTTGCACTTGGTCTTTCCACCGGAGTGGAGGTCGTCCTCTTCCGCGGCTTCCTCCAGCGGGTACTGCATCGAATACTTTCAGAGCTGGAGTGTTTTCTTCCATCCGTACAACATGACCTAGCCAGCGTAGCCGCTGTCTTTTTATTCGCTGAACTATGTCAATGTCGTCGTATAAATCGTACAGCTCATCGTTCCATCGTCTGCGGTATTCGCCGTTGCCAATGTTTAGAGGACCATAAATCTTGCGCAAAACCTTTCTCTCGAAAACCCCAAGAGTCGTCTCATCGGATGTTGTCATCGTCCACGCTTCAGCGCCATACATCAGGACGGGAATAATGAGCGACTTATAGAGTTTGATTTTGGTTCGTCGAGAGAGGACTTTACTTTTCAATTGCCTACTCAGTCCAAAGTAGCACCTGTTGGCAAGAGTGATTCTGCGTTGGATTTCAAGGCTGACATTGTTGGTGTTGTTAATGCTGGTTCCCAGATAAACAAAATTATCTACAACTTCAAAGTTGTGACTGTCAACAGCCTCCCTTTTTTATCTAGTCTGGAAAACGCAGAACAAACGGCGCGGTTGTTGCTTCCGATGATATCAATATCATCGGCATACGCCAGGAGCTGTACACTCTTGTAGAAGATTGTACCCTCTCTATTTAGTTCTGCAGCTCGTATTATTTATTCCTATCAATATTATGTATGTTAACTGCAGCATTGAACCAACTGCAGGTACAGTCCAAAACGATAAATATATTAAAATCCGTTTTAGTATTGAAAACCTTTCACATTCAAACATATTCCATGAATTGTGTTTGCATCCCCTCCACGTTATATATCACACAGGAGTATACCTAAAAAATTACATTTGTCAACTTTTTTTAAATCCACAATGCAAAATCTGCGCAAAAGGTGAGCCACGTCGCACACAAGCCATACTGCATATTAGCCAACATACCTGCAAATATATATAAAACTGTAGAGCCTTGTCACCATTTGATCATTAGATATTCCCAATTCACTAGAAATTCTTTTCAACAAGCACATATACTCGCATGCCATGAATGTAACAAATCAAAGCAAACTCAGCAATATACGAAGAGTGGGTGAGAACGAAGGCACGAATGGAATTCACTTGCTGCATATTAATGCCAAAAACTCGTGCACCCAAATAAAGTTTCGTATATTTCGTATGAGTGTGAGTTTTGTAGGCATTTACATATGATTCTGCAATGTGTTTGTCTGTTCGCCGGTGCGTATGAGTAATATATTTTTTTAAATTTCTTTTTCAACAAATATTTGGCAAACGTACGACATGATTTACATATACACATACACTTACATAATGTTAAGAATGACTAAATATATACTGACATGAAATAAATACATATTTACATCTCCTTCATTTACTGACACTACTCCACATAGATGTAGTAAAATCGATGAAAATTAAACATTTGTTCTTTGGTCTAAATAATTTAAGGTAATTACGAATAGGAAATACAGAAGAATAATAAAGTTTAAGTTAAATGAATTTTCTGAAAATTTGATCGAGAAATGTTAGTTAATTAAACTGAATACTAATGGTGCATATATGCGTGATAACTACAGCTTGGATTTTTATAGACAGTCAAATATAAAAGAGAGTTTTATTTTAAACGATACATAAAATACAAACTCGTTTTTTTTTAATATTTAACCTATATTACGCTTATTTGTAGTCAGTATATATAACATATAAATATTTTCGAACTTATCTCCGAATTGGAATAATATTCAACTCTCATCACAGTAGATTGTCATTCGCCACAATAAAAAAAAACTATCTAAATTATCACATCCACAAAGAGAGAGAGAAGCGGTGGACAATTCCACTCGCAATCTTTGTTCAACAGCCACAAATTCTATGACACTTAATGCTGCAGAAGTTTCTGTTGCTGCTCACCACAGCCTTATCACAGCGAAGCGTTTAATAGCTTGTTTTTTTGGTCGCAGTCTGTTGGTTGCTGCAGTCAAAGATCACATTTAAAGTCGAGGTCAACAAATGCCAGCATTAATGTGGGATTAAACAAAAATTACTCGAAATTTGTTAACAAAGCAAAGTGGTATAAGAATGCATTCCATTCTTCCATAGCTTTTGTTAAAACTTATTATAAAACAATTTTGTTAAAAGAGTAAATTTAAGAAATTAAAACCATTTCCCATTCACTTCTACCACTCAGAACCAGCAAACTGTTCAAATAATGCAAAATTTGTATTCTACGATAAGAGCACAACTTGGAGAATCCCCATATTAACTAGACCCCTTTATACGCGTACGACCGTCCTTCATCTCACATCATATACTTCGAAGTTAGGCGAAATTTCGCCTGTTGACACTTGAGTACTTTCACTCAGCTGGAATTGTTTACCAAACTTTTGACAACCCCACACTCACACGCATATAAGCAAACCCACCAAATAATGGGAATGACGCAAGCGAGCGTTAATCGAAATAAATACCGCAAAATGGTGAGCAAAAAAAAAAAAAAAATAACAAACATACTCTTAAACTAATACAGAAGGATATGGAAAATTAATAAATTAATTAATAATACATTTTTTTGATTCTTTAACACATATGCATTGACGCCTTTTTATAGATATGACTTTCATTACGTTGTGTATGTCATTAAGATACACACTGTCATATAATATCATTCTTTCGGAGATGTAAGAAATTTATAGTTCAGATAGAGATATGGATAGTTAAGAATGGAAAAACAAGTATAAGGCTGGAAGAGATTTAGATATTGTTATGGAGAAATAGTTGGTGATAGACTTGATAAACATGGCAGTGACCAAATTTCTTTCGAATCGTCAATATCGACCTCTTTTTTAAATTCCATATTCATTGCGGTAAAATTTATTTTCAGTTTAAAACGCTTTGTAAAGCAATTGTAGCGTTGATTGCTTGTAATTAGCCCATACAAACTTACACAGACTCTCAAGGCTAGTGTTGCCGTATAAACCGCAAATTTACAGATAATTGAATTTAGTTAATTAGCAATTACTGATAATTTATATTATCTTGTTTGTCGCGAAATTTGATGAAAGCCTGCTCAGTACTGGGAAATCAAAATATGCGGAAATTCCATCAAGTTTCTAAATGAATTGTGTTACCTATATTTACTACCAGTTACACATGCCACAACATATAAACAAATTTTAATTTGACTTAAAAACAAAAGAATCGCCGCATCTCTAAAATCGATGGCCAAAAATGGTTATCTTCATATTTGTATGTATACAAGAAAGCTTTGCCGACCACTTTAGTTTTATGACTATGAATAGGATTTGCAAACGCAATTGAAAGCCAACTTTTTATAAAAGTAAAGCAAATAAAAAAATATTTGTAAATAAAATAAAAAAGTATATAAAATTGGTATAAGCATTGGAGCAGTTCGAGGACTTTGAAGTGTCGCCTATTTGGCAGGCAATATTTGCAGCATTTGGCCGATTTCCAATTTATATGCGAAGTAAAGTCAAACAATGTCTATGTATGCTTACAGATATATTTATAATATTAGTAAAACAATATAAAACACTTTGGAAAAATGTAAAAAGTGCAGCACCTCGAATGAAAAGTTTGTTACCTTGATCCAGTGTATATAGTATGTAGTAGTAGACAATGTCAGACGGATACAAAACCGAATAATGTTTAGAAAACTACAAAACTTCATATAGACAAAGCATTTGAGTAATGCTGAAAGATACTACACGTGGTGCTGACGGGGCGTCGCACAATTATTTAAATGTCTGGAGCAACATAAAGACGTATGCACACTTTAAGTGCTAATGATGGTAATTTCAACTTTTATTACGACTAACAGCTGCCGCCAAGCGGCGGAGAGAATGTTGTAAAATGAAAGCATCCAACCTACAGTTGAGGCGAGCGAAATGTACACGACGTAACGCCCACTACGGCGTAGCACCTAAAATTATGCCAATACTGAAATGCATATGAGTGGAAAATTAAAACCAATTTTTACTACGAAAAAGGAAATGAAGGAGGAAAATCAAACGAACGGAAAAAGTGCTTACTAATGCCACCCATGAAGTACATCCACATTTGAATATATGCATGTATGTTTGTATTGTGTCCATTTCCGTCACTCACTTAATTTGGCATTCATTGCCTTCGGAGAAACCGCAAATAAATTGGTCAGCACACATTGGGTTGGTATACACCGGCTGGCGCCTTTAAGTAGGCAATATTATTCCGTCGTAATCTGTGAACGATGAATGAAATCAATCAGTTGTGAAGTGTTGAAAGCTGGAGGGAATTGTGTTTGAAATAGAAGAAAAACTGAATCTGAGAAAGATAAAAGGGAGAATGTATTTGAGGAGATGTAGCAGTTATGTAAGAGTCTTTCGATTAATTACGTCGCCATTAAGTTCCGGTTTCAAATATCAACAAAACAGACAAACGCATATCTACATCCTATTAGTGCTATGCCAATGATCTAGTTTGTCGGCAAACAATATACTAAAATTAATAATGTTTTCGACTTTTCATTGGTCCATGGTTGTCCGGTAGCTGTATATATATACCCCAGCCAAATAATGAAGTTTGTTTAATGGTTGAAATAACTTTTTTTTATTAAATGCACACACAAGTAGGCAAGTTCTGGTTCACGCTTGTACATTTTCACTGATATACATATGTGAGTTGTATTTGAGTCTTTATATATTTGTTTATGTTTATGCATTGTGAGTCTTTCGAATACCGTACGGACTTGACATGCGGATGAGTGTATCTCTAGATTGGGAGTGTTGCCTTGATTGATCACGTGCTTTTACTTGCTTGTTTATTTATGTATTTATCTAAATTGTTGAAGCGTGCTGTCTAATGCTGAGCATGGCAAGTAATTCATATATACATAAATAAATACACAAATAACTGACGCTATGTAGAAAAAGAGCTTTGAAATAAAACGCAGTTAGATATAGTAGTGACCAGGTTCAGTGTTACGCCTGCATGTATGTGAGCTCGCAAATAAAAAGAAATAAAATAACTAAAATGAAAAATTTTATTCAATAAAAAATTCAAAAAATAAATAAAAAGGTATATAATTTATACCACAAAATTGTATGCTGAATTCTCAAAACCCTAAAAATTAACAAAACATGTTTTAGGCTCTCATGATATATGAAATTTTTACACTTACACTTATTTTACACTTCTTCAGAAGACGTCATGAGTCTACTTAGGCCCTACTTAGAACGAATGTGAGTTACTTATTGGTCTACAACTTTGCTTCCGCCGTTTTTTGTGTAAATTAAATTTTTTTGTTTTTGTATAAAACGGTTACAAATGTCGATGAACCTCAGCCGCCCGTTTCTTGGAATTAAAAAAGAAAAGCAAAATTTCCCGCAAATGTCGAGAATTCGGCTCAAAAAGTGACATTTTCAGTTGAGAATAAGTTTGGGATGCAAACAGTTCTCCACAATTATTTTGTTGGGTCAATATTGACACAAATGTCCAAGATCGATATAAAACAAAAAATCGATTTAATCGACCAGTGCTTGACCCTAGAGACATATATTGGAAAACGGCAAAGTTGTAGACCTAAATTTTTTGTTATATCAGTTTTTCTCAGTTCCTTTACACCAAATTGTACAGTTTTAGGAAGCGTCGAAGCAACAGCAAATATAATTTGCAGAACCTTTTGAATTGTAATCCATTTAATTTTTTTTTTTTTTGTTTCGCATAATGTCATTTGCAAATTATTAAAAATTCTCAATTAACGCTAACAAATATTTCATTAGAATAGAATTGTTCGCAATAATTAATAATACAATAAGCTTTTTAATACACAATACATACATACAACAACAGCAACACTAGGTAACGCTCTGCTCGCAGCAATTATTTATGGGAAAAGTACGCGAGTGCATCGTCTGGCTGTATACATCAACAATGTCCATGCAAAAGTCAAGCGTATTAAGCGCCCAGCACGTTAGCGACACAATGGAGCTTTTATGCGGTGCATGAATGTGTATAAGTAAAACGTCTTTTGTGAGTGTGTATTCGTGGTGTGATAACCGGCATGTTAAGCAAATTTGGCTTCCTTATGTCACAATACAACAACAATTTAGGAGAAAAAATCCTCACATCGCTTAGTTATTACTCATACGATGGTGCTAAGTTTCGTAGAACACCTTTACACCGCTCTGCAGACATTTAAATCACCTTTGGCGTCGTTGGGAGTTGATTTTCTGGTTCAAGCGTTCCGACGCCTAAAAGTGTGCTAACATATAAATTATGTTTTCATTGCACTTTGGGTGACTTTTGTGCACTGAGGCTTGAATATAGAGAGCATAATTATTTAATATGATGGATATGTTCTATGTATGTATGCATATAGAAATATAAATATACAGCCAGACTCTCGTTAATTCAAACCCGCGATAATTCGAACCTCCCTATAATTCAAAGTTATCACGAGTTCCCTACAAAATCTCTTTAACACTCTCCAACACTCGACAATTCAAAGTTGCAGAGAGAAGAGGCGAAAAGATTGTAAGTATATTTTGCGACAAGTTCAAACTTGTATCAAGATACACGAGCCTTTGTTTTTGTTATGATTAGTTTGACTATTTGACGCACACACTTTTAACGAATTGGTTTGTTTAGTTATTCAGTTACTGTTACTCTTTCGTTGGTATGCAGATTAAAAGTTAGCGTTAGTTATGAGCCCTAGAAAGTATAAATGTTTGACTTGATTGCGGTGTGAGTTTTTCTGATTTTGTTCAAGTGGATGAAAATGTTGCTGTCTCAGGTTTACTAACCGATGGAGAAATTTTATCTGCGACAGATACAAAGTAACGATGAAGATGAGGACGATACATCGGAATCTTTGGCAGAGGTGTCAGTTAAGGAAGCAAGATCCTCATTTGATATCTTACAAAGCTTCTGTCTACAAAATGAAAGTGATGAAAAAGCATTTCAGGCACTTTTTCCCTTAAAAAAAGTTATTGAGCAGTGTGAGCAGCAAAATTGTGCTTTAAAGCAAACCAGTATAACAAAGTTCTTTCGAAAGATTAATTAATTCACATTACGAATACATGTATGTACACGAATGTTCCTTTTAATTCTTGTCATTTTTATATTAATAAATAAAAATTAACCAACATTTATTCTAATTCGAAGTTTTATTTATTTTTTCTCACAAATTTCGAAGCATTTGATATTTCAAACACTCGATAATTCGTAATATTTTAAGAGTCCCTCGAGTTTCGAATTAACGAGAGTCGACTGTATATGTATATGTGTTCGTTCTTGTATATATTTATTAAGTTGTTTGGTGGCTGCTTGTTGACATTTTAAATTGTAAACTCGTTGTGTTAAGTGTATGTAAATATATATTATATTTCTATTTATATGAATAAGCATCTATATTTGAATGAATATTGGGAAAATATTCAATAATGCCCAGATAACAATATATAAATGTACATCTAAAAATCTCATTTGTATTAGTGTTACAGGGTTCGCACTTGCACCATCACCATGGAATTTCGAAAATGGAATGTTGTGATAATATTGAGATCAACCAAAGCCAGTATGTTATTGGCATTCCAGGAAAATTTTTGTTTAGAAATGTCGATACTTAAAAAATTATATGGTACATGTGTGATTATGCAAATAGGTGAGCAAATTTGTTTGTATGTGCTCACCTGGGGATATGTAACAAGAGGCAGTTGAACTTTTACCTTGAAGTGCTACACAGCCGTCTAAATACTTTAAAGCCGGTATGCGAAGGCGCCTAAAAGTATGTGTTGCAAATATATATGAATTTCTGCATATGCATACAACCTCACCCTATCAAACACTTAACGAAATGAACATGTCTGGTTTGTCAATATGGACACACCTTAATCGGCTTGGGTATTTCAATTAGGTTAGGTATCATATTGCACACATACGAATGTCTGGCTAGTGTGCCTTGGGATGCATTTAATTCTAAAATTAAAAAAAAAAATGTCAACTGAAACTACTCACAATGCACTCAATGCGACACAAGTAGACATACAAATTTAAATAATTTTTCTATTCAACTATAACTGTTTGTTTGCTTTAAAAAATTCAAATAAAAAGTTATAAAATTAGCACAGTGTGTATTAGCTTAAAGGATAAAATGCTTCGAAAATATCATCGAAGCCAATATAAATGACATAACTTTAATTTGAAAAAAAGAGGATTCTTCAGCGAAGTGTACGCATGAAATGCAGACTTAAAAGATTTTACCACAAAAGAAATTGCCAATTCCTGACTTCACTCAAACTTTTATGAATTTTCTTTCATATTATTTGCTGTCAAAAGTCTTTTACTCAATCACATTATTTTTCAAAATTTGTTGCATTGCACACATCTTTGTACGATGTTTGTTTTTGTTCCATTTTGCTTTTGTGATATTTTTCGGTCATTTTCGATATGTCTTTGCAGTGTATGAAACCTTGACCGAATTTTACTTCGACGCTTTCACACATTTACTTCAATGTTTATTTTTTTCTAAACATACGAGTACACGTTTCTTCATCTCTGTGTATATGATATATCCTAAAAGCTTTTCTTTATATTTCTTCAATGCAGTTTTTTGATTTCCAACTCATTTCAACTTTTTTGTTATCAATTCTTTGCGGCTTGCTAAGCAATTGGCCAACTTTATTATATAACTGACACACAAAACAAATTGTCAAAAGTATGACACTTAAGGACAATGCAGGACTATTTTTTGGGTCTTGGAAATAAAATAATTTATAGAAATAAAATATGACAAATTTAAAGACCGAAAATAATGTTGAAACCACATTTAAACTCACTGAAATTTCATTGATTCAAATATTTCTATACAGCATATTTATCATATTGTCTTTTGAATTTCGCGCTGCGGAGCTTGTATCTGCTCGATCTCATCTTTGAAAGGTCTTGACATAACCTACGAAACGACGCTATGCATGATTAGTTTGGATATTGCGTTCAACAGTTATAGACGAGTAAACATGAGTTCACTAACGCCGAAATTCGCGTTTTTTTTTAAGTTTTCCTTCGTTAAAGGCAAATTCGCTGCCAAACCTACCGTGAGATGAATGGTGTTTAGGGGGATGGTATTCTATCAGTTCAAACTGCGGAGGAATGTTTTCGACGATTCAGAGCGGGTGAACACGACACCGTCTATAAGCCAGCCAGCGGAAGACCTGTGACGACGAATCCAGATCAAATTATGGAAAACATCGAGTTAGACGGGCATGTGTCATCTCGTGACTTCGCCTTGAGATGAGAGTTAGTCACCAACCATTTTATACAAAATAGCTTGATATTTGGGTGCCGTATGATTTGACCCAAAAAAACCTTCTGGACCGAATCAACGCCTGCGATATGCTGCTGAAACGGAACGAACTCGACCGGATGGTGACTGGCGACGAAAAATGGATCACATACGACAATATCAAGCGAAAACGGTCGTGGTCGAAGGCCGGTGAATCGTCCCAAACAGTGGCCAAGCCGGAATTGACGGCCAAGAAGGTTTTGCTATGTATTTTGTGGGATTAGAAGGGAACCATCCACTATGAGCTGTTCCTATATGGCCAGACGCTTAATTCTATCAACCACTGCGAACAACTGGACCGCTTGAACTAGTCGATCGACCAGTAGCCAGGACAACGCCAGACCACACACTTCCTTGATGATTCGTCATAAGCTACGGGAGCTCGGATGGGAGGTTTTTTCGCATCCACCATAAAGACAGACATACCGCCAAGTGATTACCACCTGTTCCTGTCCATGGCGAACGGACTTGGTGGTGTTAAGTTGAACTCAAAAGAGGATTGTGAAAACTGACTGTCCGAGTTCTTCGCAAATAAGGAGGAGAGGCGGAGCGCTTCTTCGAGGGTATTGAATAAAGAGCAAAAAAGATATTTGCCAACCTAATATGTATATGATAAAAGTTAGAGCAATTCACAAAAGAAGATATGCACATCGTATACAAACATTCAAATAACCGATGTGGAGAGAAAAGTCATACATAACTGTTAATTTCATTCTTCCATGTAACTAGTCCCCTCATTATTCGTTTGTTTGCATTGCAAACAATTTGAATTCAAATTAACTGCGAAAGCTATGCAATTACTGACAAGTGAGATAAATTGCAAAGTTACACTAAGAGTGTTTGCATTTTCAGGGAGCATAGTTTTGCTGTATCGTATTGTAACTTAATTCAAAGTAAATAGCAATCTGAATTGTAAAAATAAGTTTAAAATATTCGCATGAATCAGATCAAGCAAAACACAATGACTATCATATCGGAAATGGCAAATAAACTTAAACAAAATACGCCCAATCACCAAAGCGTGTGACCCATTTTGCTACAGTATATTTCGCAATTTCTCATTTTGTACCAAATTTCCGCTGACTGCTGGATGTCCTTAAAATGTCACTCATACGCTACGGCAAACAATTTATACCCTTTTTAACTTTCGCTCGATTTTGTTAGGGTTCCCAGTAAGACTATGCATAGAAGGGATCATCGGTGCAGAAATTTCGGCATAACAAATTGTAGTTCAGATTTTTTTCTGTATTTAGCTTGGTAAGATATTTGTCAACCATTGAATCTGCGAAAGCGTGGAAGAAATTCAAAGGAAATTATATGATTTTATTTTTTTTTTTGTTGATGGCCAACAAAATTTGTGGTGAATGTGTGCTTATGCTGTTGACTATAAATTTGGGCTGAGTTTATTTCGATATTTCGTATAATTATACATAAAGAGGATATTTTACACACATACATTTCAGCATTTGTAGTCTATTACTTTACGAGTTTATGACAATACTGTCTATCACTTACTCTATTTATGGATTAGCCATGTATGAGAACCCTTTTTCTCAGCTGTCCTTTTTATTTAAAACCCTTTACAATGCTTTGCAACACTTCACTTTAAGGTTATTTACTCAAATGTTCATCTAGATATGCGTAAATAATGAATAATGACAGCACATTTGCTTTAAATTAAATGCGACACACTATTACAACACAAATGCAACCTCTTCGAAAGGTTTACTTCAATACACATATTTTCCTATATAGCTAGCGTAGGAAAGATGTTGACACTCTGCTGTGGCTGTCTAAAATACACATAAACATATGCACATTTGCTGCTCCTTGTAAATTTTCTTCCATGATTTATTGTTTAGCACACAGACCACCATCAATACCAGAGTAATTGCTAGCGAACTCATTCATCAAATTATAAAATAATAGCAGATTAAAGTTGACAAGGAGACGGATACCCATATACATATGATTAGCAAATTTAAGCAAATCATAGCAGACGCAACGGGCGTTGGCGAAACTAAAGTGAAGAATGATGCAGGCGAAACACTTGGGGTTGAGTATACTTAGTGTAATTCCCATGCAAATAAAATTGCTAGTAGTCGCACAACAGAGCGCAAGTGATAATTTCTAAATCAATTTGTCTTATAGTTTTCAATGACAATGATGTCCACGAAACAAGAAAACTACACTGATTTCCTCAAATCACCTGTACGAAAATTAATTAAATGTCAAAACAACATAACACTTTCGTGACATTACTAGCAAATTATATGAAGCCCTTATACCCCAGATTTTGCTTCTTCAGCTCGTTAAAGTTTAATTAGGTTTGAAGTAATGTTAACTCCAAAGACAATTTGCGGACAAGTCGTAACCAAAAAGTGTTATAGCTCACATCAGTTTTCGACGCAGTTTAAACATCCATTTAAGTACTCAAATCACAATTACAAGAGCTATCAAGATATTCAAAAGAAAATGTTAAGTAATTATAAACTCTCGCCGCTAATTGCTATGCAGACGCAAATGACTCTCTAAGAAGAGCAATTACATAGGAAAGCGTCACAAAGTGAAAACAACAATAATAATTACAAACAATACGATATAAAGAGCAATAAAAATACACAAAGTAAATCAAGAAAATAAATGAATAAAGCAGTCAGAGCAAGTTGCACTTTCCAATTAAGCTATTTACACAGGTCAGCTCAGGGTGAAGTGTTGACTTAGAGGCAGGTAGACATAATATATGTAAGTTGTTGAACAGTTTTAGAAGCAAATGGTTTATAAAGAACAAATATTGCGCTGAATTACTATTTGAAAAAAAACCCAGCGTGGGTATGTAAAACTATAGAATTTTTGCTCAATTCTAGCTTAATTGAAGAGATTGTTCACACTGTTGTGAGTGAATCTGTTTTTAGTGGACAGGGAGCTGATATCTCTAAATTCTTAGACATGTTTCCTATTTGTGACAATTCACTATATGACTAAATTAACGCGCTGTCTGAAAAGCTTATTTAATTGGTAGTAGTAGATGCTCTCCGATATAGCAAAGACAAAAGATATATATTTAGGTGAAAAAAAAATGTAAAGAGATCCTTTTTGGTGAAAAATTTTCTCATAGCAGCTTCATGGTATTTTGTTGTTTTCTTCACTATCATTCCACCACCAAGAAAATAATCATTTTGACATTCGTTTGACTAATATGAATGACGCTTATCAACGGAGGGCTGATGTCTTTGTGCGACATTTATTTTCATGGTGGAACAGAGATTTGCTTGAATTCCGCTTTGCTTAGATTTTCATTTTCGCAGCTGTGTAATATAAAATTAGAGATTTCAATTGATTTTACAAAAAGTATAATAAAAAATGCATTTTTATATGATTAAAATTGCGTGAAACTAAGTGAATGGGGTGAATATTACTTCTCTGTATGATTTTATACTTTTATCTGTAAAACGTAATATATGTAACTAATTTTTAGTAATTACACAGAGTTTCTTCATCAAATTATATTTGAATCAAATTAGAGATTTGCGCCTTTGAGAAATTGTTTCTGAAAGTTTGTGAAAGAGTTCTCTTGGACCATTTTCCGGTTGCATACATTTTAAACACTTTATAATAAAGAGGTCAAACATTCTATTGAAGAGTAAAACAGAAAAAAAAAACCATTCACCCTTTTTTAATACACTATATTTTTAAAATGTTTTAGTAAAACTATTTTTAATTTAATTGTTGAATATGGGTACATTACTTAATAAAGATGCTGTCTGAAGCGCCTACTCTATACGAAGATTATTATTTGGGTTAGACCCATAATTTATGTATATCAGACTAAAAGATATGTTTCTTTGTCAGGTATGCATTTCAGAGTGAATGCCTTGGCTTTAGGAGCAATTAAAGTAAAGTTAACTTTCTTTAATTTATTCTGCACTAAAATCTGACGACCCCCAATATATACAGCATATAAATAAATTCTCATATTTTGCCTTTTCACCTTTTGGATTTAGTGCACTTGCAACTAATACGTTATACATACGGGCATTTGGAGAGATCTTTGCGGTGGCTACATAAAACAGCAGGCACACATAAAATTTTGTGGTCACTTGGCGCTGGTGTGCGCATACACATCTCCATCAAATACATATAGATAAATAAGTGTCCTCTTCGGAGCTGTAAAACTGTTGAACAGCAGTCGACACTTTGTCGCTAAACGTTCGCTTGAGGCTGGGACTTCTGCCTACCATTTCCAACAAATTCATTTCGTTACACATTACTAACGGTTTTTTAGCACTTTTGCTCTGTTCGAAGTAGGCTAGTGTAGGTTGACATATGAATTAAGTTTTTAATGAAAGTAAGTTGTTGTGCATTTCAGTTTATTTTGTTTCTCTTTTGTTCGGGCAGCTATACCTTTTAGTTTAATTACAATTAATGATATTATAAAGTCATTTAATTTTTAGCTTTAGTGATAGTTTTATTTTAGAATGCCTTTAATATTGAAGGTCTCACAAAATAACTTTTTTGTCATTGAGTGAGTAAGTTCATGATACGTATATTCTCAGAAATAAGAGATTCATGAGAAATTATAGATTTTAATTCACGAATCTAAATAAATTATAACTCACTTATTTCTTCCAAAATCAATGCATGAGAATACCGTAGACAAACTCCAAGTCCAGTGACCATACTGTCCATAATCTAGCCCCACATTACCTACTTAGACAAATTAGTTGACTTAATAGTCGGCTAAAATGGTTTTCTGGATTTCTGGATTCATAAGTGTATAGCATTAATATAATCAAGAAAAAACTTTCCAAGCACTGAACCAAATTCAACAAATACGACGTAAATGTTGACGCCCAAAATCACTAACATTCCTCACACCTGTGTCAGCGACAAATCGAAAAACTTTCCACACTAAACTTGAATGGTAAGTTTTTCGAAGAGATACGAAAAGTGAGCTTATATATACACACACCTCGACATATACAGGTGGTGATGCAGTTGAGTAGATGTGAGTTCATATGTAAGTAGTGTGTTGTCAACACAGATTTTTGGACATTGACAAATGCGCGCATAAACCGAACTGCTTAGCGGATATGTCCTAGTGGCGATGTGAGCAACGTAGGTAAGGACTTCCAGTGTATTAACCTGGGCGATAGTAAAAATTTAGAGCTTTCTCTACAACAGCATTACTGTGTTGGCTACAGTGAAATTTAATTACCGTTGAAAGAAGTTAGATATTGCATTTTGCTGAGGTTTTTTAATGTGTTTCAACATAGCTATATACAACTGTGTGTATCAGATATACAAACTATATTTTTATACACACATGGCACTTATTTTACTTATTACATACGAAACTCTATCCGCAAATGTATACAAAATTATTGTTAAGCTCACTAAATTTAACTGAAGTGATAAAGTGGCTGTTTGAAAATTTGCAAAATTCATAAAGATTATAAAAAAAAGTCAACTGTAACCCAATAAATACATATACCTGTATTATTAAATCCAATCTAATTTAAGGGGTAAGGTTGTAAGGTTTGACAACTTTTTTTTTTCATTTTTTTTTATTTTTTTTCTGAACCATCCACATCTCAAGAATATTGTGTTACAAGTTTTAGGTCATTCGGAGAAAAACTAACGAAGTTACACCAGGTTTAATAACGGTACCTCCAGCTATCTGCGCTGAGTGTACAAAACTTTGAATAGATTTTCCCAAATATGTCATTTTTAAAGTCGGTGGCCAGCCTACAGAAAAAACTACTGCATCGATCGTTTTGAAATTTTGAAAAATTCTTCTACATATATTTAGCTCTCGAATGACCTCGAGTTTTTCCAAACATCGACAAACCTTACCCCCCTTAAACAATAAACAGTTAAACTTGTAAGATATTTTCTGTTGCTCACCACTAACAACATACCGCCATAGGCATTTGCTCACTTAAAAAATTGATTGCTGTTATCAAGACCTTTGCATACGCAAAATCCGGTAAAACTAATATTACAAGTTAACCAGAACCTTTTTAACCAGCACCATACACCTTGGCTTATGAGTAACATGTGAAATGAAAACATATTCCACGAAGGTAACAAAGCACAGATGCATGTAAACATATTTGAAGGCTTATGTGCAACATAAAATATTCAAATCCTTGTAACTTCATTTGGCATAAAATATTATTATTTTGCGGTCGCCAAAGTTACAGTTCGACAGACATTTTTACCCAATATGGACATTGACATTGCGCACATTTCTGCATACTCAACTTTAAAATCGACATTTTTGAGTTGTGATACTATTCATGAGTGATATATATTACGTATACAAAAATCAGAGAAATATTTACGTAGACTTTCTCTTCTCCATATGCATGCCACGCTCAACCATGGCGTATGATAAACAGTTTAAGAGACAGAAACAGCACAACAGCTACTGAACATATTTTCTTAATATAACATTTTTTTCACTGCTTGGAGAAATATGATTTAAATGAAAAAAAAATTAATTTCAATTATGATTACTAATCTACAAAAATATTCCAAAAGTCGTTAAAAATATCAAATTAGGTGGCAAAACATTGTATCTCTCATAACATATCATACCATAAGCTTTAATATTTAACTGGACCTCACTTTGAGGTTAGTATGCACTGCTAAATTAACTATATGTCTGCTCATCCACTTCAAAACAATATTTTCATAGAGGTATATATAGAATGATAGTAGAAAGTCTCAATGACAGGCTGTTACAGCGGCGACCAAGATAATGAAAACGAGATTTTCTTTCACAACAATATAATCCATAATCAAACGCAACACACGCTTAGAAATTTACACTCACACCAACACTCACATTGACTATTGGAAAGATGTGTGTCAAAGCCGCAAGCCAACGACCGGTAATTGTAGGCGGCATGAACGCTGGCTGCAGGAACACACAATATCTACAGACACATTTGTATTCCGATGTGCTTGTCTACGGTTATTTGCGGTTTCTTTAGAGGATTGCGATTCGCTACTTTCCGGCGGCGTGTTGACTGTTGACTGCCGACCGTCGACTTTTGCTTGGTTATGGCTTACAGTGATTGTTATTGCTGCTGTTCATGTTGCTTTTGCTGCCATCACAAACATATGGTTGGTTGCCTACGTGTGAAATCACTTTAATAACGCAACAGAAAGCAACGACCCGAATGAATACTTGAAATATCACTAACACATACTAAATACACACCGATAACTATATACATATACATAAGTGTGTGTTTAGACAAAACTAAAGATGTGACTCTGAAGAGGTTTGAGGACTTTTGAGGCGGATAGTTTTTGGCCAGAGTTGTTGCCTTAAATATATAGTTACCGTATAAAGTAATTAATTCAAAAATTTTCTGAAGAATATATTAGGCTTCATTATTATACAAAAAAACGATAACAAGTTAAAGAAAGTGTCTTACAAATATTTAAATAATTCTAGTATGCTCATATATGAAGACATACGCTCAAATCTTATTTCTATAAATACTCTTCCATACAAACGTACATATATTTTTGTATCGTAATTATATTCATAATTACAAGAAGTCTATCGAAATCTTATTACTAAGAAGGTAATTACAAGTTTACTTATATCATTATATCTTGCCTTGAGCGTGAAATGTGTGTTTATGCAACCGGAAGTAATTAACGTTCATGGGCACAATTAATTACAGGGCGAAATGCGTGCTTTTACATATACAGGGTTATCATTGTGGGCACGCGTCAAGTAATAACAAGAACAACTACAAAAAGATATGCCATATAATTAAGAGCTTTTTCAGCTTTTTCAGTACTCAATGAAGACCTAAAGAAAATGTGACAACTAAATGATATTTGATAGTGCTATAGGAGAAGATAGCGATTATTATAAGTTAACAAAATTGCTTAAAGCAAATTAATAAAGCATTTTTAGCTCTCATTGATTTTAACTGTCAACTCATTTTTATAAATCGTTAAGAGACTTCAAATATTTTATAATTTGCATTTCTTTACTCAACACAATTTCGATATTTTCACATATTTAAGTATACATGCGAATTCAAGCTTGAATTTATTTATTTACTTTATTCATTTATTCAAATTTCATTTCAATTCTATTTGATTTTACAAGTTGTTTGCCACTCAGTTGAACAATCAATGCTTTGTGTATAGACGATTCGACATTGTTGTGTTGAGAGTACTTGAACGCTTTAGCTCTTTTCTTAGCTACTTTTTCTTATAAACACGGAATTCCTGAGTGGCATTGCAGGAGCTCATAAACAGAAAAAGCAAAAAGGGTAAAAAATGTACAAATGCATATAGATATATATATAAATATAAATATATACAATATATATAAAATCTATGCTCAAGGATGCTTAAGGATAAACTATAAAGTTGATTTTCTAATAAGAAGAAAAGAACAGCAATAATAAGAATAATAGTAAATATTAGAAGTAAGTTTCAAAATATTATTATACCCCAAAAAAACGTGCGATCTTAGTAAAATTGTTGATTATGCACCTGCCGAATTGAATTTGAAAGCATTCAATAAAAGCACCAGAGCCATTCTAGTACGAAAATTTAAAGTTTCTTTTATATTATATTTCATTAGTTTGTGTACCTGAAAAGTGAACAGTGGTAATATATTTTATAAAAGTTTATCGATTTCATTCCAAATAAATGCAGTTGAGGAAATGGTGTGCAAATGAAAATGAAATTACATTTATTTTCTGTTCACATAATTTAACATCTCACACGATGTTCGAAAAAATAACTAGAATGACCTTCCACTCAATCAACGTCTCACACATGCAACTTTCAGCTCATTTTTGTTTTTTACTGTACTCGCCTTTGCTTTCGATTTAAATTCGCATGGAATACTTCACATATTTATTTAGTGATACTGGTGTTTGAAATACATATCAGTAAATGCCAGAAGCGTAAATCAGTTTTGCTGAGAAAACATAGCAACTGACAAGGTAGTGATAAAACAAAATTCGTAAGGTGATTAGGTTAGGAATTTTTGAAACCTTATACAAATTTTAACGATGAAATAATTTCCAATACGAAATATAAAAAAAAAAATCACATAAAACCTTAGAAATATATTGCTGCTTTTTATTTTATCATTCTGCTTTTATATTTAATTTTTTTTTTAGCAGGCAGTCGGCAAAGTTTTGTCGTTAATCAAATTCGATAATCTGAAACGATAATTGACGTTTCAGCCAGTTAAAGGGAATGTCTGCGTTTGCCATTGTTTCGCCAGGATATGTGCTAAAAACTAAAGCTTTAACTTTCCCACTAACACTTCATTCTTCTCGTTTTCATCATTTTTGAGATGTGATAAAAATTGCAGAAAAATTAAAATTTTTATTACTTGCGCATGCATGGGGAAGTAAGTTTTTTTTATCTCAAAACGTGTCGAGTAAGTTGAATGTAGCAAATACAATTTATTGAAAACGACTTTATCGAATATTTCATGTGCTTCGGTGCTTCGCCAAATCACCAGCGCATATACACTCACGTGCAAAACAATAATATTGGCTCAATGTTATTTTATTATTTATTATTTTTTGCCAGACTCTGGCGCACCATTGCAAAAACATTCCACTCGCATGATGCATTCACTCCTTCGCTGAGTGGTGCATAGTGTAGGCGTGCCTGCGAATGTTGTTTTATTAAACCTGACTTTTCGAGTGCTCCTTTGTCAGGAAATTAAGGCGAATTTTGTTGAGAGGCCTGTGCGAATGTTTCAAGTGGCAGTCAGCTGTATGATGGCAAAGAAAATATGTGAGACGGATTGTGAAATTTATTTGAGCTGAATATTGTATATATTCAGGTTAAGTGAGTGGAGAAATCGTGAATTGCTGTCATGAAACTAATTAACGAGAATATCAAGTAAAAAACGGGTTCAATTAACAAAAACGTGTATCTACAACTCAATTTTTGCAAATTTACATGAGGTGGCAACGATCAAAAATATTATTTATCAAATACATTACATAGACATTATACTCTTTTAGATAACATGAAATTTATCATAAATGTAAAATTGAGCACAATGTGTATGTTTCGCTTGAAATTGCACTCAACTACCAACAACACAATCCAATTTGTGTGCAACAACTCTTAAATGCACTCAACTGAAATCAACTTTACTATTATCCTCGCACCAACGGAATGAACTCAAATCTAGTTGACTTTAGGAACATTTCAGTTTTTATCTACCAAAATGCTGGTAGGTACCAAAAGGTTGAGAGTCCGGAGCTCTTGATGAGTTGCTCCGTTTACCATGAGTTGTGTCGAGTGCATTTACATTGCAATTGCAGTTGGATTATTCAACAACATGTACAGCTGTGTTGTATAGATGTGTGTACATATACTACTGGGGCTACAGAGTGTAATCGGATAGCAGTAAATATAAAATTTCGCATCTGCTGCTCCAACTGCTCTCGCTTTCCTTAAGGCAAACTTTTCACTTTCACTGCAACACGAGAGTGGAGCTAACCACATGTCTCTATTTGCCATTGTTTCGCTTGTGGCATTGCAACGGCGACATCTTGGCACCAACCAGATTCATTTGTTCCTTTTATCACAGTCTGACGGTTTCCCTTTTTTTTTGCGTCTAATCCCCGTTACTTTCATCACATGTGAAATTGTTTTTAGACAGCTCTGTCTCAGTCGCAGTTGCGAATTGTCTGTATGTACATATATATGTATGCGTAACTGTAATTACCTTGAGGCAAATTATTGAGTTGTGGTTGAGTGAGAATTGTCTACACGTCGATAATGCTGACTGGCAGTCAACATAGACAACAATATGTATAAGTATGTGTATTTAGTCATGAGTCATTATAGCCTTTTCACACAGGAGCTGATTGATCAATCAACCGGCCTGTGCTCGATTAAAACGCTAACTAAGATTGATTTACCATCAAATTAAAAATCTAATTTTTCTACATTAATTTATAATTGCATTTTAATCGACTTGAAAATGAAATGAAACTCTACGACACAGACCGTATTTGTAGTATTAATTAATTGTAATACTATTCGACGGAAAATGTCGCTGCTGGAAATAAATCAAAATATTAAAAAAAATTATGAAAAGCAAAACCGAAAATGTTTAACAGCTGATCGGTTATCGAATAGCCGCCAGTGTGAAGGGCAAAAACTGGTTTCTCAATCGAAATTTTAATTGAGCAATAAATTTGGCTGTGTGAAAAGGCAATTAGGTTATTTCATGAACTTAATCAGTCACATACGAGTATTTTATACTATTTTAATTAAAAATATATGAATATATTTTAAAGTCCTAAATTTTAATGGAAATTTAAGAAAGTTAAAGTGAAAGTAAAAGAAATGATAAAATCATATGATGAGACTAATGATATTTACTTCATCCACATGACTTATGTAGTATTGTGTGGTGTCGAACTATCTACTCGATACCTTCTCACTGAAAATATTATTATAGTCAATAAATATTGAAATTGAAAGTATTATTCGAAAGAGGAAAGCGCACCGTTTAAAACTTTTCACCTGCGTTGTCGAAGGGATGTTGACATGCACAACTGCTAATGGCATTTTTCACCTGTGTTGGCGAAAGGGTGCTAATGGCGTTTCATTGCCCAAAGCATTGAACTTGAACAATTTTGCGTTGCAAGCACAAACTTTTATATGAGCGCCTAGGTAGCTGTATAGGTGTTTAAACCATGATGACATTGCGCATAATTAGGTTGCGAAATAATGCAATGCCCTGCTGATAGTTTGCATTTTAAGTAAATGTATATATTTTTTTTTTTTCATATAATTCTTTATTTATTGAATCTGCTCTTTGGAGCCTAACAATAAGTTATAAAATCTTAATTCTAATTAAAACTAGACAAGCTCAACCAATTGATTGAGTTGTTTTGGTGAAACGTTGCTCCTCAGTGTGCTGGCATATCTCTTCTTTTTAGACGTGATTGATTACAAGAATGTAATAAAGCATTAGCCAATGGGTTTGGGTGATCGCGGAGTTTGGACAAATATTTATTTCTGCTGTTCTCTACTTCTTTCTTTACCATGAGAATACCAAGATCTTTACGCATATACCATGGTGAGCACGTGATTGTTCTAAGCATTTTTGATTGGAATCTCTGAATTATATCGATATTGGTTGCACAGGTCGTACCCCACAGTTGGATGCCGTACATCCAAATCGGCTTTATGACCGCGTTGTATAATAGAACTTTGTTGTCTAGGCTAAGTTTTGAATTTTTATTTAAAAGCCAATTTAAATGTGCTGCTCTTATCTTCATGCAGGTTATTTTGCTCGATATGTGTTTTCTCCACGTGAGCCTTCTATCCAAGTGAATACCAAGATATGTTACTTCAGTCGCTTGGGGTACTAAAATATTGTTCATTTTAACTGCCGGACACGTTTTTGGTCTTAGAGAAAATGTAACATGCTTGCACTTCTGTTCGTTTACATTTATACGCCAGTTTGCTAGCCATTCTTCGACAAAAATCAAATGCGCTCCTAATACTTTTGATGCTATAATTGGGCATTTGTTTCGGCTCACTAAAGATGTGTCATCCGCAAAAGTTGATGTCAAAATATTACTAGCTGTTGGAAGGTCTGCTGTATATATTATGTATAGAGTTGGCCCTAAAACACTGCCCTGAGGTACACCAGCTTTTATTGGTCGTTCTTCAGATATGAAGTCTCCTACTTTGACAGTAAACTTTCTATTTTTTAAATAAGACTCCAAGGTTTTATGCATTTCGAGAGGTAAGCTTTTTTTAATCTTATATAAAAGCCCGTCATGCCACACTTTATCGAACGCCTGAGCCACATCTAGAAATATAGCAGAACAGTACTCTCTATACTCGAACGCCCTTCTGATTTCGTTAGTAATTCTATTTACTTGTTCTACAGTGCCATGTTTTGCACGAAAACCGAATTGGTGCGTTGGTATTACATTATTTTCAAGGAGGAAAGGAGACATCTTTGATAGTAACACTTTTTCAAATATTTTAGAAAGACAGGGTAGAAGACTGATTGGTCTGTATGAAGACGGCTGTGTCAAGTCTTTACCTGTTTTCTCTATCATGATGATCTGCGACTTTTTCCATGAACTTGGATAGTACCCGAAACTGAGAATAGCGTTAAAGAGCAAGGAGAGTACTGTTAAAGCAATATTTGGTAACTCAATTAGCATTTTTGGAGTAATTTTATCGTGTCCTGCCGACTTTTTAGGATTCAGCTCTTTTATGATTTTAATAATTTCAGAAGATGACGTTTGAATAGACCCAAGCGACTCGTTAGCGCTATTGGAGATGATTGGCAGCTTAAAGCTGTTCTTTGGGCAATTAGGTTGAAATACCTTTTCTAGGTGATTTGCGAAACAATTTGCCTTATCCTCGTCACTTCTTGCCCAGTTTCCACCCAAGCCTCTTATAGGCAAGTTGGAGTCGACTGGAGGCTTCATTGACTTTTGGGCTTTCCAAAGAGAATTTCCTTTGTTTGAATTTGGACACAGTTTCTTTATATAATTGTGAGTGTGGTATTCTTCCTCACGTTTAAGCGCTGTTTTTAGTTTTCGTACAGCATATTTTAGTTGCAGCTGAGTAGAAGGGGAGCGATTTAACTGCCATTCACGTCTAGCTCGCCTTTTTTCATTTACAAGCTTTTCTATTTCATTATTAGTGAGTTTTCTGCGGATAATCGGTTTATTGCTTATGTTTGGTGTTGCTATGACAGTTGCATTTGATATTACATCATTAAATTCTCTTATACCTTCATCAATATCTCTTTCTGTATCTATTTTTACATCAATATTAATGTGGCTACTCACATATTTTTTGTATTTTAACCAGTTCGTTTTGTGAGATGTTAGACCCACCTTTGGCTCAACGAATATGGGTTCTTCACACAACTTTATTAGTACAGGTGAATGATCTGAAGATAAGTCTGTACATGTATCAACTGTCACAAGTGATCTATCTATATTTTTTGTTACAGCGAAATCAATTAAATCTGGTATTTTGTTACGATCACTGGGCCAGTATGTAGGTTTACCAGGAGATATTATATCAAGGTTATTGTGGTTCATAATGGTTTGGTACAACTGGCGTCCTTTCGGATTATTAAGACGTGACCCCCAGTACATGTGTTTTGCATTATAATCTCCACCTGCTAGAAATCTATGACCTAGCGTTCCAAAGAAGTCTTTAAATTCGCTATCTGTAATTTTAAAACGAGGTGGGCAGTATATAGCCGATAGATTTAAATCACAACCCCGATTTTTTAACGATATTGTTGTAGCTTGTATCTGTGCTGTAGCATGAGAACCCAGAGTAAAGTGGTTTAACCGATTTCTAACCAATACTGCCGTTCCGCCATGTGCTTTTCCATCCGGGTGATTTGTAACATACAGTCTAAATCCCGGTATTTTAAAATTGTTTTTGTTTGTCAGATGAGTCTCTGATATTAACATTACATCTATATTTTTTTCAGACAGAAATCTAATTATCTCTAGTTTATGTTGGTTAACACCGTTAGCGTTCCATATACAAATGTTTAGTATGCTCATTTTTTACTTAATAAGGTTTGCAGCATTTGGTTTTGTGATTTTATTAAATCTTGGATCATGTTTTGCATCGTAGACATGAATTGTGTCATACATTGAGTCAGATTTAGAATCATATTTTCAATACCACTATTTGGAGGATTTTGCGGTGGTTGCATTTGTACATTGTTGCCTTTTACAACATTGGCATAGCTCCCTTGTACAGTATTATTTTTAATATTACTAGATTTCGGAATATGGTCTGTGATATCTATAATGTCAGTACGGGGAGTATGTAACATTTGGTTACGTCGTGCTTGAATTCCCTGTGACAACTTCGATTTCAAATCTTTATAAACAGGACAACCCCTGTAGTTGGCAGTGTGACTTCCTCCACAGTTGCTGCATTTTTTGTTTAAATCCTCTTTCTTGAGGATACATTTTGAAGTGGGATGTAAATCTCCACATACCACACAAACACTGCGTAGAGTGCAATAAGATTTGGTATGCCCATACTCTTGGCAGTTGGTGCATTGTACCGGACCGTTTCTTTTGTGTGGTTCTTCTACGGTTACTCTACGGTGGAGCAAATATTTTAAATTATATATTGGATGCACTTCGTTCTTTTTAAGCTGGTTAGAATTCGGCATCAATTCAATTCTAAACATTGGTTGTGGTACTTTGTTTCTGTTAAAGATGTTTACGACAGTTTTAACTTCAAAGCCACATTCTTCAAGAGCTTCTTTGATTTCACTAGAGTCTACAGATGACTCTATACCTTTAATTACTACAGCTAGGCCCTTTGAGCTCTTCAACTGATAGGAATAATAATTTTTGTTTTTATCCGACAAAAACTTGACAACATCCATAAAACTTTTCTCAGTGTATGTCTGTATTTTCGTTTCATCTATATTGCCTTTTTTAAAGGCACTATATGAAAGTTTTTTGTACCTACAATTTCGCTTAATTTAGCAACAAGAGTATTTGAGCTACGCTCGCGCAAATATATTGGGGGCGGTTTGGCATACGCGACTGTGGTGGTACCCTTCGCATCATCATCAGAACCAGTGCTTAGTACGGCAAATCTGTTGCCATTTAAAACGTCAGGTTTATTCTTGGTTGGCGTGCCGCCTAGAAATTTTTTAGGATTGACCGCTGACTTCACAGGACTTAATTTCCTTTTAATATTGACGTAGCGGTCAATGCCAATCTGAACAGATGGACCTTTTTTGATTTGTGCATTCTCACCTTGCGTTTTCTTCGCTGTCTGCTCGCTTGCAGGTACCTGCTTATATGTTGATGCGTTCGTGTTTGTTGCTGGCCGTTGTTGGCTGCCGTTCTCTGCTACTATTGTTGTTGCTAAGCTCTGCTTAGGGTGCTGCTCCGTTGATCGCTGAGATGTCTCATCCTTCTCGCCTTTGCCTTGTTTGTTGGTAGGAGCTGGTTTTGTAGGCTCGACAAAGCTAAAGTAGGCATTCAGAGAATGCCTACGGCCTTGTTGGTGAGGCTGCGCAGCGCTCATGTTATTGTTTATTGTTTATTTTCTCGCACTTAGAATTTGTTATTTCGTATTTATTATTGTTTGTACACTTTTATTTTTGTGATTTTTTTTTTGTTTTGCTAACAATTTCGGCGTTATTGACTAACGCTTTGCTTAATGCACTGTTTAAGTTGTTTTGTTTTTTACTTATTTTATTTTAATTTTAGGTTTTAGAGAATAATCACGGAGCGCATAAAATACACGTCCGTATAGGTTGAAAGCTCTCTCACGAATATATGTATATGAATTTACAATTTTTTCACTTTTCATTCATTTCCAGTATTAATTGCGGTAATTGACATGGTTTGATGAGGAAATGAACGATGAACGAGCCAATAAAGTGCCGGCGCCTATAAATAGATAACGAAAAGTGTGCATATGCGAATAGCAAAAGAAAACAAAAATAAATTTCAAAAGCAAAAATGTTCAAAAAGTTCGTAAAACATCCATAACCTTAAACGATAGTGAGTATAGTTATATGTGTAGCGTATTTGAGCACAGTTCCAAATAAATAACGGTGTGAGCATAGTGCATGAAAAAGTGCTTGCCAGTTAAAGTACCAAAATAAAGTCGTGAAAATATCGCGTGAAAACGCATTCCGGAAAAAAAACTGTGCAAAAATCGTGTACAAAAATAAAAAATATAAAATGTGTGCGCACGTAAATCCGCCCACCACCGCTAGTAATTATCTGATCGGTAGTGAATCCATCAATTTGCCAGTTTACGGATTAGTGCAAAAGAACGAATTGTATTCGGCTTCATATTTTGGACATAAAAACCAAACGAGTGCAAAATCGAATATTTTCATCGCCTACAAGCAAACACAAAAGAGAACAGAAACAAAATTTGGTCAAGTCCATTTGCGCGGTTCCGAATGTCATGATTCATCATGTGGACGTATGTGCATGATGGCCGCAAGCCGTGGAGAACGGGCGAACATGATGATGTCTGCTTCGAGACGTCGCAATGAGACTGAATCACCGAAATATGGTTACAAGTAAGTAAAAGTTGTGGCGAGGGCGCCATGAAGTACTATATAAAGAAAGCATACTATTATATAAATAACTATAGCCTGAATTGAAGCATACTTCTGGGGTGTCATTCACTTAATACTTTTGTAGCATACATTTAGGCAATTGATTTGAAAAATTAAAAAAAAATCTACCATTATTAAATTAAAAACAATATTTTCTAATTCTAAATTTTACAAACTTTCACTCTCTCTCTCCCACCTTTCATTCATTCCCCAAAACAGCACCGGCCGCTCAATGCCATATCGTTCGACGGCACGCCACAATGTGATGCCACTTTACTCATCAGCGAGCTCCACATTTCCGCCCGGCGCCTATGGGCCTTATGCGCACACTTCTACAGCAACACCGTACTATGAATCACATCATCACAGCAGCAACCAAGGCACTGAGGCAAACACGATGCTTCCACAGCCAGTTCGACGCCATTTCACACGCATGCAGCTGCATCGGCATTGCATAGAATGCCGTCCCACAACAGCAGCAACATCATATCGCCCATGCGACGGCGACAATTGATTAAGTTGGCACAAGTCTCTTCTCACCACTCTCGCCTTGTACACCGCTCACCGCCGCCGTGGACAAGGACACACACATATTCGTGAACAAGAGGGCCAAGTCGAAAACGGCACGTAAGCGTCTAATCGCCAATCATGTTGGCGAGCTGATGGCGGAGGTACCGTGCCGCATCTCGATGGATGTAAGCGATGAGGAGGATGCCATTGGTTTAGTGGATGAGGTGGAGCGACGTCGCTCCTGTGCTGAGCCGGATGTTGCTGGGATGTCGGCAGTTGGCAGTGCTGGTAGGGGAGGAAGGAGTGGTCGCAATGACGCTGTGACGTTAAGTAGTGGCGCAGAGGCTGATAGCGCCGAAGAGGATTATCTGAAGTTGGAGAGTGGCAAGCGGATGTCACAGGTAAGATTTCTTTTCAAAAGCACTTTCTCCTCGAATACTTAAGTAGATATGAATTCAAGTTTAGTTCTTTGCTTTACTGTAGCTGCTATGCCATCGATCAGTAGATATGTATGTCGGTGTGTATTTTTAAAGCACGAAAAATCTCAAAATTACATTAAGGGAAAATGTGAAATTTATTTATTTTTGTTATGTAAGTCTTTCAAGAAATATGCTTTTTAATGAAAATATAAGAGTGCGTTTTAGACATCGTCTAAATATAACTAAAGTAATCCTTAAGAAGTACTAATTTCAATAGAATTGGCAGCTCTGAAGAACTTCAACTTTTAAACAAAAAATGATATGTATATAAATTTTACTGAAGTTCTGAGGACGTAAAGCAAAAGCAATTTAATATCAGAAAGAAATATTTAAGTGTGACCGCAATAAGAAGCCACAAAGTGCATTTGCATTACTAGAGTTAACTTTTGGCATAGTTTCGAAAACTAGAAACGAATAGTGCGATTTTAGATAATATAGTATTTCAGGTTTGTTCCCAGAGGCTCCAACGATAGACGTATTTCTTGAATGATTCAGAATAAGAGATGTAAGATAACTCGTTAAAATACATGTTCAATAAAACTTTCGGGAATCCATAAATGAGTAACAAAAACTTAAATAGCTTTTAAGCCCATGTGACTGTTTAAATGTTTGCTAAAATTGCAAAAGCTCTATGAAAGTTCTATGAATAGGCACTTGCTTTATACTATGTGTGTCATCAATTTACCCGGAAAGTGGTAATAGCTTAAAGGTCGCGTAACCTTTAATTACACTAGTGGCAATTTTCTGTAGCACACTTCCAACTAAACAGCAAAATTGTAAATACGTGTCACTTGACACAATCGCTCGCCATGGTAACGGCAGAAGCATTTAATTTTAATTTAAAAACTCTTCCATTTATTATTTCCTGCCATTGATACATGGTGTTCGACTAACGATTTCATTGAAATTAATGTCCACACACGTAGTGCAAGCCAAGCCAAATATTATAAAATTACCGATATAAATAAATAAAATAAATTAATATATATAAAGCATTTATAAATTATCATTAATAATGCAGAAAGAGTTGTGAGGACAACGCATGAGGACTGGTGTGGCCACTTTATGATAATTGACAATTACACTGGAGGGCACTACACTCATACTTATAAATGCGGATATACATTGTGCGCAGCATTGCCAGGCAATTTGCCTAAGGTCAATTACGCTAATCGTATTTTAATTCAACGACGAACATAACAGTTAATATCAAGGCTGTGCGGTCGACGGTCAGAGTGAAGATGTATAAACCTTTGTATAGCGTAATATACCCTGATGAATTTATTAATTAAATGCCATATAAACATAATTGAGTTGCTTCCCGCCAAAGCTTCAGCGCATATCAAAGTTTTTTATTTGCCAACACCTGGGTATCTTGTGTGGCTGCGAAAATCCTTAAGCAGTATTATATATTATATAACAATGAGCAGAATAAGTTGCGAAAATATATTTTGGGTGACTTTATCGCGAGGAATACATTCACTTCCGCCATTGAAAATGAAATAAAAAAGGGATTCCACTATGAACACGCAAGGACGTGTTTTTACTTCTGTGAATTCAAATAATTATATGGAATTTGAATAAAACAATAAATCTACCTCACATAAGTGGCAGCACTAAGATCACCTGACCATTAAGTAGCCGTAATGAATGAAGCTGATGCAGTTCTTTGAATATCTTCTTACTCCCTTTCTTTGCTGCAAAAACGAAAGTAATTAAAACCAACTAGAAGAAATTGAATGAGGATAATATATAATGCAATAAGATCCACGTTTCTATTCATGGTGGAATTTGATATGAGCATACAGCCGAAGGTCATTATACCATTTGCGGTGACATTGAAAACAGAAGGCGTGGAATTATTCCCCTTCGTCTAATCTTGAAAGTGCGACTGTTTTTTAATTGTTGCAAGTGCGCGTGGCAACCATTTGCACGCAAACGTACATGAATAAAGTAAAAATGCTAATAAACGTGGAAAAGAAATAACATCGACTTGACTTACGGATCAATGCAGTTATGTGCTAAGATCTATAATAGAGAATATGTCCCAGGTTTTTCAACTACATGGTTTATAGATAAGGCCATTCGAGCATTACTCTAAACACTCTTGGCGGACTATCGAGAAGTACTCTCCCACAGCTGCAATATACGAAATTTATCCAGCAATTAAACGGATGTGTAAGTGGGAGTAATGGAGCTTCTCTGCTAATCCATTACCTCAATATGTCTTCTTTATTGCCTTTTTAACTCCCCTACTTCTTTTAGTAATTATGTATTTTTATACTCTTGTCGGTGTTGGTGACCTCTCAGCTGTTGTCATGCCACATCCCAACCTATTTTCTTTCAGTTCAATTTTGTTTATTGTATTACTTTGCGTTCAGTCCTCTGCAATTTATTAGTTTGCTCGGCGGTCATTATATATATATATATTTGGCGTAGAAACCGCTTAAGCGATTATAGCCGAATCCACCGGAGCGCGCCACTCGTTCCTCATTTTTGCTTTTTGGCGCCAACTGAAAACACCAAGTGAAGCCAGGTCACTTTGCACTTGGTCTTTCCACCGGAGTGGAGGTCGTCCTCTTCCGTGGCTTCCTCCAGCGGGTACTGCATCGAACACTTTCAGAGCTGGAATGTTTTCTTCCATCCGTACAACATGACCTAGCCAGCGTAGCCGCTGTCTTTTTATTCGCTGAACTATGTCAATCTCGTCGTATAAATCGTACAGCTCATCGTTCCATCGTCTGCAGTATTCGCCGTTGCCAATGTTCAGAGGACCATAAATCTTACGCAAAACCTTTCTCTCGAAAACTCCTAGTGCCGTCTCATCGGATGTTGACATCGTCCACACTTCTGCACCGTAAAGTAGGACGGGAATGATGAGAGACTTGTAGAGTTTGGTTTTTGTTCGTCGAGAGAGGACTTTACTTTTCAATTGCCTACTTAGTCCATAGTAGCACCTGTTGGCAAGAGTGATTCTGCGTTGGATTTCCAGGCTGACATTATTATTGCTGTTAATGCTGGTTCCCAGGTAGACGAAATTATCTACAACTTCAAAGTTATGACTGTCAACAGTGACGTGGGAGCCAAGACGCGAATGCGCTGACTGTTTGTTTGATGACAGGAGATATTTCGTCTTGTCGTCGTTCACCACCAGACCCATACGCTTCGCTCCCTTATCCAGTCTGGAAAAAACAGAACAAACGGCGCGGTTGTTACTACCGATGATATCAATATCATCGGCATTCGCCAGGAGCTGTACACTCTTGTAAAAGATTGTACCCTTTCTATTTAGCTCTGCAGCTCTTATAATTTTTTCCATCAATAGATTGAAGAAGTCGCACGATAGTGAGTCACCGTGTCTGAAGTCTCGTTTGGTATCGAACGGCTCGGAGAGGTCCTTCCCGATCCTGACGGAGCTTTTGGTGTTGCTCAACGTCATCTTACATAGCCGTATTAGTTTTGCATGGATACCAAATTCAGACATCGCGGCATAAAGGCAGCTCCTTTTGGTGCTATCGAAGGCAGCTTTAAAATCGATGAAAAGATGGTGAGAATCGATTCTTCTCTCTCGGGTCGTTTCCAAGATTTGGCGCATGGTGAATATCTGGTCCATTGTCGATTTTCCAGGTCTAAAGCCACACTGATAAGGTCCAATCAGTTCGTTGACGGTGGGCTTTAGTCTTTCATACAATACGCTCGACAAAACCTTATATGCGATATTGAGGAGACTTATACCACGGTAGTTGGCGCAGATTGTGGCTCCCCATATGTTTTTCGTGTCTTACAAATAAAGGTTAAATAATATATAAAGAAAATAAATCAGAAAAATCTTAAAAAAGAAAAAAACAAAACCAAAAAAGTATAGATAAAATGCGTAAAAATAATTTTAAAAGCAAAATTTAAATATAATAGTTTAATGAGTGCTCGGTTAGGATTGCTGCTATTAATAATTTCATAAACATAAGAATATTTATATTTGTTTTAAGCATAAAGTAATAAAATTAATAGTTAATTGTTTCATAACATGCTTTTACATGAAAAAAATAATCAAAATAAATAATAGAAATTTAAAATTTGAGTACTCAATATGGTAAATCATTTTCTCAATTTTCAAAATCCTACGCTCCTCAAAATAAGCAATGTATGTCTAGTTCTCTTTAAACCAAATGGATTAATAAATTAAAGCACTGTTTTGTTATGGCTTGAATAATTAGGTGATTATGCTTTAGTCGATTTTCATTTGAATTTTTTTTAATTTTTTAACCTGATAGTATTTTGTAAATTTTTAACCAATTCGAAAGTGTGAATAATTAAAAAGCACTGGAAAAAAATCACTACAAAATATTTCGAAAAAAATGGGAAATCCTAAAAGATTGACCACAGACAGTAATATAACCAATATACAAAAAAGTCATTCCGTCCTTTATAGCCGGCATTTACAACCGCAACAGCCTCTGCGCATATCCAGTTGATAGCAATATACATACTCGTACAATAATGAAGTGAAAAAAGTTTCACTTGGTACAGGCTATAAAAACGCCTCTCTGAGTGTATATGTATATTTTGTAATAAAAAAATTGGTTCAGGATTTATCACGGTGGTGTCTTGAGTGGATTTTCTACTGTGAAGTGCTGTGAATGAATGCCTACAAGCGGACATCGTTGACCTTGCTTTTATTGCAGCCGCCGGCAATCAAAGCCACAATCCTTCCTCATTATCACTTTCTCATTTTCCTTTTCTTAATTGTTTCACTGAAGTGATTTTCGTGCTTCTCCATGTTTTGTTTTGCTACCATTCAGTTTTTCGCTGTTGTCTCACATTGTTTGAGTATTTGTAAAGTTTATAATCGCATTGTATAGAATGGACCCTTGCGGGTTTATATGAGCGAAAATGGGTCTCTCGGTTTGCCTGTTGAAGTGACTTTTAAATTTATTTACTTGCCTGCAATAAAGCTGAAATTTTGTCACTTTCAATAGTCAACAGTTGTAGCTATTTTGTTGTAAGGGATTTCTGAAATTGGTGCTAGGGATTATCGAGGGATTTGAACCTGAGAAATATGGCACTTCTATCGGGGTTATGGTTGTTTCTTAGAGATCATACAGAGTTCACTGCTCTAATGCGTTACGAGAATATATTAAACAAATGAAGATGAGCAGAAGGGTTGTAATGAAACTTAAGCTTACAACAAAGTTTTTAGAGCAAATAATCGAAACAACTGTGCACGAGTCCAGTGATCATATGTCACGCTCACACATATGCTGAAATGTAAGCTAGTTAAAAACTGCCTTCAGCATATTATCCGTTCATTTAACAATAAAGTGTCTGACAAAACAAAAGAAGATAAGAAATACGCGTAAGCTGACAACCTCTAATTGAAACAGATTTATAAATTCGTTATAGAAAGAATAGCAATAGCAATAACTGTAAGAATCTTTCTATTTACGAGATCTCTTCTTCTTCTTGACTGGCGTAGACACCGCTTATGCGGTTATAGCCGAGTCCAAAACAGTGCGCAACGTATCCCTCCTTCTGGCAGTTTGGCGCCAATTGGTTATACCAAGCGAAGCCAGGTCCCTCTCCACCTGGTCATTCCATCGGAGTGGAGGTCTCCCTCTTCCTCATCTTCCACCAGCGGGTACTGCATCGAATACTACTTCTGCTCCATCGTCATCGATTGGGGAATCGGGCTCGCCATCTCCTGTTGTTGTACTTTCACTGCCATTCAGCAGGCTGGAGAAGTGTTCCCTCCACAAACTCAGTATACTCTGGTCATCAATAACTAGATCACCTCTGGGGGTCCTACAGGAGTGTGCTCCGGTCTTGAAACCTTCAGTTAGTCGCCGGATCTTTTCGTAAAATTTTCGAGCATTACCCCTGTCGGCCAGCTTGTCAAGCTCTTCATACTCACGCATTTCGGCCTCTTTCTTTTTTTGTCTGCAAATGCGTCTCGCTTCCCTCTTCAGCTCTCGGTATCTTCCCCATTCCGCTCGTGTTGCGGTCGATCGCATCATTGTGAGGTAGGCAGTCTGTTTTCTCTCCACTGCGAGACGACAATCCTCATCATACCAGCTGTTTTTTTGGCTTTTCCGAAAACCAATGGTTTCGTTTGCAGCTGTACGTAAGGAGTTTGATATGCCGTCCCACAGCTCCTTTATACCGAGATGCTGATGAGTGCTCTCAGAGAGCAGGAGTGCAAGTCGAGTAGAAAATCGTTCGGCTGTTGGTTGTGATTGCAGCTTCTCGATGTCGAACCTTCCTTCTCGAGTCGATGATGGGACCACGAAGCGTACGCTCATCAGAAACACTGGAGACATGTCGTCCATCTATCACAACATGATCGATCTGGTTGCGAGTGATTCGATCCGGGGACAGCCAAGTAGCTTGATGGATTTTCTTATGCTGAAATCTAGTACTACAGACGACCATATATCGGGCCCCGGCGAAGTCGATCAGCCTCAGACCGTTTGGTGATGTTTCGTCATGGAGGCTGAATTTTCCGACTGTTGTGCCAAAGGCACCTTCTTTACCCACCCTAGCGTTGAAATCACCAAGCACGATTTTGACATGGTGGCGGGGGCAGCGCTCATAGGTACGTTCTAGGCGCTCACAGAAGGTATCTTTGATCACTTCGTCCTTCTCTTCCATCGGGGCGTGGGCGCAAATCAGCGATATGTTGAAGAACCTCGCTTTAATGCGGATTGTGGCTAGACATTCATCCGCCGGAATGAATGCCAGGACTCGACGACGGAGTCTCTCTCCCACCACGAATCTCACACCGAATTTGCGCTCCTTTATATGGCCGCTGTAGTAGATGTCACAAGGACCCACCTTCTTCCGTCCTTGTCCCGTCCATCGCATTTCTTGGATTGCGGTGATGTCAGCCTTTACTCTTACGAGGACATCAACCAGCTGGACAGAGGCACCTTCCCAATTAAGGGTCCGGACATTCCAGGTGCATGCCCTAAAATCGTAGTCCTTTAAACGTTTGCAGTGGTCGTCATCAAAATTGGGGTCTCTCATCCGAGGCTGTTTTTTTCTTTTCATTGGGGGTGTTTTTATGTGGTGGGTCCCAAACCCTACGCACAACCGCATAAGCGGGTTTCGCCTTCACACTTTAGCTCGCCTCCAAACGGATGTCTGTTGGCTACCCAGAGGATACTTGGTCTAAGACCGGAAGTCGTGAGCTGCTTGAGTCATATGTAAACTAATCGTTCCTGGCCACTCCCAAGTGAATGACAGTCAGAAACTTTCCTCACTTACGTGAGCTTCTACATATGACTCCCTCCTCCGAGATCTCTGCTAAGCATTAAAAATTGCAATCTGAACTTGAACTGATTATATTTTTACAATACACATACATTTATACGCAAAAGTGCAAATTAAGCATTGCAAGCATAAATATGAAGCTGAACCATATACTTATATGTACATTCCTACAAACACAGACATGTGTTTACTCTAATTTTACATTTGCAACCATCTGTCTTTTCATTAGAATGCAAATATATCCAATCGAAAGTCAATACCAAATCAATCGTCATCACTCTTTGGCACAATAACAAATCAAATTTCCTCGAAACGTTTATCATTGGGATTACATACATACACACATATGTGAGTTGTTATTTAAAAATCAAAATTGTTTGTTCTTTGAAAATTCTTCCAAACCATTTGAATTACTAGACTTCGAAATTGAGAGGGAGAAGCTACATATACATATTTAGATTTCTTGTGTATTATTTCGTTATGAGCTTTTCGACTTTAAAATGAGACTTGGTTTAATTAAAAATAAGTAATTTTTGAGTGATAAATTTTTGATAATCAAAAAAGGCATACAGTGTTTTTCGATACGGCATAATTGACTGCCTTGACAATTCTTGCTCCTGAAAGAAACAACAAATTATTAGGACCTCCAGTTGAAGACAGTATGATTCGCTATTAGTCTCCTCGAATCGTAGATCAACAAAGCTATTACTGAGGGGACATTCTTAAAGTTCTTCAAGGTTACATGTAAATATATATTTATATTGTACAGTTATTTGTTATATGTATATTCACATACAATATATATGATTGAGCTTAAATGGAATCACGTGCCGCCAACCAACATACCTACACGCTACTGTATATAAATGAGCGCGTGTTTATTGCATTTTTTGCTAACATAATTCGTTTTTTCACACACTAACAGAACCATTCATACATACACATATGCACAGAGTAATTGTAAGTCTATGTACGTCAATGTGTTCGAAAATAATGCGGTGTTCGCAAAACACTATTGACAGCAACTGACTTCTTTTCCGTTTTTTTCTTGCGGATGAGTACATAAGGTAAATAAAATAATGTAACATCAACAACAACTGACATTCGCCAATTTTGACAAACCAATCGATACTTTTTTCACCATTTCATATATTTCACACATACGCCACGCATTTTTGGATTTCGACTGTCAATACAAATCAATTTTGGTGGGATTGAAAGGGAAAGTATTGAAAAGAAATATTGGAATTCAATGGCGCTTAGCTGTATTTTTTATTGCTGCGCCCCTCATAAAATTTATGAAATTTCGAAGACTCTTCAATCAATTCGACATTGATCACGATATATATCAACAGCAACAATACTTTCAGTCTTGGAATTTTTAGAAGCAAAAAACAAAAGCAAATACCTTCATATTATGCCTATATACCAAGGTACATAGGTACATACTTCTCTAACAACCACCGAGTCGGCTGGTGGTCTAACGTTTGCGCTACTTGGTCTACTCGTCTGCTTGCGGTCGACAGGTGGTAAGTGTGTTCAACGTTGTTGATATTGTCAGTGCTACCACTTAGTCATAACCACCATCAAGCCATTGCCGCCACATTTCAAATTTAACGGTTCGAGTGTCAGGCGGCATTGTCGGTGTCATTGTTTCTGCGTTAACCCTGTTCAGAGCTTATATTGTTGTAATTTGTAACATTTCCGTCATTATTGTATTGCTCATCATCAAGCACGCATTTAAAATTGTATGGACACGATTGTTTATGCTTGGGTGCGGAATATTATTAAACGAACATGTCTTTTTTTTTGTTTTTTAAATCTAGACAAATATTTTTTGCAATCGTGTATGATCGATTGCATGTATATTAATATTTGAAGTTAAACCTTAAATTTATAAATAACAATTCCGTTAGTTCAATACAAATAGCAAGGACTACTTTGTTCCAAAAATGCACCGAAGTAAAATTTAAGTTATGCTAGACCAGAGGCTTTAAGACAAGTGAATCTATGAGTAGATTGATGTCTGGATATTCCTTTTTATAGCATTTCAAGGGGATCATTTCGAACGAATGTAACGACTATTTATGTGGTACATACACACATACTAATTACTCACTGACACTTGCCACTAAACAAGAACTAAAATATGCAACTTAGATATACAGTTAAGCTAAGTTTAACTAAACGCTTTAGGGCTGCATTTGAGAATGTGCGTAAAAATTTAACGCATGTGCTTGAAATATGCTTACCATAAGTAAGAGAATTATGCTTGTAAGCACTAAAGTATGAACATGACATTACATTCAGTCAAATATCAGCACATACGTGCCACATGCCACCACTCATTTCGCCGAGTACATTGTGGTTTGCCAAAGCCATTTTGGCGCGATGATGTTGCTGTTGTCAGATATTAAAAGCTATAACAAAGAATCTTAAACACACGTGCATCATATGTATTATACGTATGTATGCGTCGAAAGTAAGTCGTGTGTGCAAGAATATTGTGCCACGAGCAGTCGTCGCGGCTGCTGACCTGATTCACTTCCGTTTTTTGTCACCACAATCATGGCCTTAACGCGAATGAGCGTGGCTGGTGTAAACGTGAAATGTCAAAAACACCGTATATTTTGTTGTTCTTGTTATTTTTGTAGCTGCTACTATTGTTACAACTGCGACCACTACAACCGTTCTCTTCAGACCGCTATAAAAGTCAACTAACTATTTAGTTGGTTGCGTCTGCGGGTTGACGTTGCATATGAGCGACTTAGAGCTGCTCTCATATATGCATATAACATATAATGTGTATGTTCAGAAATTTACTGATATGCACATTTATTGCTTATGCATATATTATACATATGTATGTGGCTTCCCATATTAAAAACGAGACACTTTATGCTTTAATTCATTAGTTTATTCAATTCAATTTTAACCGCACTTATTCTATTCACGTGTCGGCGTGACCGCCTTTGGCAAACTTCACTTAACAACTAAAAGCTTACATGCTATTACAAATGGCTGATCTATATGGATCATATAATAAGGACCGTTACAATTATGGCCACTGATGGACGCTTCGTTGACTTATCGATAAATGGCAAGATTGCCATACGTACCCTAAGTTATTCGGTCAGTGACAATATTGCCACCTGCCCTATATATTGTCCATTCCTACATGTATGCATTTATAATATAAAAATGAATCGCAAAATTTTTTGCTAAGCGCATAAATCGAGAACAGCTGAACCGATTTCTCTAATTATTTTTTTTTACAATATTCCTTGAAGTACAAGGATAGTTCTTATGGCGTGAAAAATTAAAAAAATTCTGAACAAGTCTAAAATCCACACTTTTCTAATCTTCTATACAAACAATTTGTAATCTATAGATACATATAAAAATGAATTGCTCTGTTCGTGAGTCTCGCAAAAAATCGAGAACGGCCAAACCGATCTGGCAAATTTTAATCTTGAAATATTCGTGGGAGGCCTAGAAAAGATTAGAAAATAAGTACATATGTAAAAATTGCGAGGAAGATAATAATAAGACAATTTTATTCGAGTTGATAACAAAAATATAAAAAAAAGAAAACAAAAAATATTTTTTTTTTGAAGGTTGTTGCTTTGTTAAAATATTTTTGTCATTGTTCAATTGTATACGACACAACCGTATAACCAAAACAATTTGTAACAAATAAGGAAAGGCTAAGTTCGAGTGTAACCGAACATTTTATACTCAATTTATTGATGTAATTTTATATTTGACCAATATATTCGGCAAAAGTCCACTCGAATAACGAAAATCTATATATATATAGTATATGGCGGATGAAAAGAAATCGCCAATTAACAACTAGCATACTATCAGTTTGAAATGGTAGGGTCGCAGTTCACACCTCTATGGATCTATTTCCAACAGATTTCTGTCACTTCATGGACTCGAAAGAACAGCTTATTCATTGTGTTTTTCCTGACATGAAACCATAATATAATAACCATATATGACTGCTTGAATGACCTAAATTGTTGGTAAAACACAAAGATCTCGATGATATTAATGCTACAATTTAGAATTTCGTTCCAGAAGAGTTGACACAGCTACAAACCAGCATGTACCATGTTTAAAATTAAACACAGCGATGTCAAGATGCTATTATATGTATATTACATGGTCATCACTTATAAGCCATGGTTATTGGAGACTTTTCAACACTTGTTTATTGTATTGGAGACACAATTCGCCTTTGTAGCACCAGTGGGTGATAGGCAAGTCACGTCACAGTAAGTGCAAACAGTACTTGATAATAATGGCACATAAAATATACATGCACCCACACGCGACAAGTTTATACATTGCTGCCTTTAACGCTGCAATTTGTCACACAGCGACGCCACTTATTCACCAATCAGCATCACTAGATTTAGGTGTGCGTTGGTTTAAGTGCTTAATACATATGCCAAGTGTGACCACAAATTTTGAGGCGCTTGACTGTCATTCGTTGGGCTTTTTGTTTGCCATTATTTACCCGTCGTGCTGTCGCTTACTTGTATGCAACGCTTTCCTCTTTCATCGATTTCACTTTTAAAATTTGTTCCTGCTGTTAACTTTTGATCTTGCAGCAATATTCATGGTTTCATTTGCCTTTTTTGTCTCGTTTGTGATTGTTTTGAGAAGTATTTTGTATTTAGTAGTATTATTTATTTCGCAGAGTATTTTTGTTTATTTCTCGAAATTGTTAAAACTGCGCCTGGTACAATAATTCTCGTTATATATAACAGTTGCTTCTACTTAGCTTATATTTTTAAACTCTTTTATGAAATCTCGCCGACGATGGGTATCTAACTAAACCACAAAGTAAAAGAATGAACCTGCAATGTCTCAGGTTAGTAACTTAGTAAGTTGTTCTTAATGCCATCGACGTTAGGTACCCTCGAACCAAACTATAAATCAAACGTTTCGATTAAGTCTGTAACGCATTTTATTTACAATAATCCATTGGACTGAAAAAAAATTTTGTCTTGATTTACATATGAATTTGCGCAGTTCAAATTTGTTTTGTTGAGTAAATTGTTTTGCGAAATTGTTAAATAACGGCTAACTGTTGAAATATGAAATCTTAGCTATTTTTAGTTTGCTTATGAGTCAGTGTGTAATTATAGGAAAATATATAAAAAAAATCTGCAGAAATTAGCACATTTGATTCGAGCGTTCATTTATTTCTGCAACAATTCAATGTCAACACTAAAGCAACAAATTAAGCAGCAGACTATCTTACTAGTTGGAAGGTGGCCCAGAAAAGAGTCCTTTCATAGGAACGCACATATAGAGGATAGCAAAAACTCTCTCTCACAAATACTTCATTGACATTTGAGTTGCCACCGCGAAAGTTGAAAGCATTTTAATTGGGATTATAAGTTGCAACTTGCATGTGTAATGAATAGGTGTACGCTTATGCATTGACATTAAAATGTTTTTGGGTCCACGGAATTATGCAATAGAGCGAACATTGTCTAAGTTTTAAATTGTAGACGTTGATGGCCAAGCTAGTGAAAATTTGTTTCTTACCAGTTATATTTTACACTTCATATACATATGGATGTTCACTGCAGCATTCAAGTAAATGAATGAGTAATTGAAAGTACTGTCAAAGTGATAGCTTTTTAAAATTCAGTTTTGGTACGCTTGTCCTTTCACACAGGAATGTGTCCAATTACATATGTATGTTTCTCCCGACGTCGTATATCACAGAAATTTTGTCAAAACTGAAATACACTACACCAAAGCTGTGGAAACGGTGAGCCAAGCACCGTGTGTTTGAGTCTTAGTTTTGTGTTTATGTATAGTATATGCATCGCCAGCCGTTTGACATGGATGCATGGATGTAATTCCAGATTGTGAGGGTTGGCTTGATTGATCACGTGCCTTCATTTGCTTGTTTATTTGTGTATTTATCTAAATTGTTGAAGCATGCTGCTTGACGTTCCTCTACGTCAATGAAGTCATATATACATACATGTGTGGGAAAAAACTTTGAAGTGAAACATCTTTCAGTGAACTTAGTTGATAAAGGTGCAACTGCCAACAAACAACAGATTTTCTTACAGGGTTACAAGAATATTTAATTTTTTATTATAAATGTTCTTCGATTTGTTGAAAACCCAGAATATAATTTTGATGTTGCAAATAAATATGAAAAAAGGTGCGTGAAGTCCCTACGCGCGGAAGAATTTATACTTCTTAGTGATATTCCCAGAAATGCATATCATTTTGTATGAAAGAAAACTAGCGAGAGGGAAAGGATAAAAATATGGTGGAGTGACCAACACTTTCTTAAATCATTTGAATTACTATTCACTGTGTACTAATACTACAAATAGACCCAATATCTTGGCACTTAAAGGTATTTTACCTCAGTTTTCGATAGAACTACCGAACTCAAGTTTTTGAATAGAGTAAATTTCACTTTTAAATTTAATATACTAGGTCTACAACTTTGCTTCCGTTTTCCAATAGATATCTCTAGGGTCAAGCACTGGTCGATTAAATCAATTTTTTTTATATCGATTTTGATCAACATTAACCAAACAAAATTTTGTAGAGATCTGTTTGCATCCCCAACTTATTCTCAACTGAAAATGTCACTTTTTGAGCCGAATTCTCGACGTTTGCGGGAAGTTTTGCTTATCTTTTTTAATTCCAAGAAAAGTGCGGCTGAGGCTCATCTACATTTGTAATATCGACATTTGTAACCGTTTTTATACAAAAAAAACTTAAATTTACAAAAAAACGGCGGAAGCAAAATTGTAGACCTAATACATATTTTTACTAATTTTACCTTTTTAATATTTTTTAGGAATCTTCACGCTTTCAACAAGAAGGAAGTACAATTTGTATATCTACTACTCATATGGGAACCTTACTGCGAGGAACTCTCCATTGCGCAGAGGTATGAAGGATTCATCGGTGATTGCGAAATAACTAACCAATAAGTCCAATATGTAAAATAATATTTTATGAACCTACTTAATAATAATAATAAAATAAAAACTTTTTTTTAATTCATTATCATATAAATTATTCCTTCAATTATTTGATTTTAATTTCTTTGTGATGTAAGTATTTTGCAAAGGTATTTTTTTCTTTTCTAAAGCGATAAGTAAGAAAAACTCTTTTAGAATTAATTGGTACTTACCGACCTAAGCAAGAAAATATCTGGAGCAATCTGTCTAGAAATAGTCCAACCCTCGCCCCTATGAAATCTACGACAACTCTTTGTGCCAACTATCCAATGATGGAAGATAATACCTTGGAAATACTAGATTGTACGCAGAAACTTGCAAATCGCAATTAAAGGCAAGAATCAACAATACTGAGGCAGAAATGTTTGACTAGTTCCGGACGACTATGGAATTCTTAATTGAAATTGTTAATTATTGTACTCGATAAATAGTGAAGTTGCTTAACGAGAATGTTTAAAGTTTAAAACAATGAGGTAATAAAGAATTTTAGTTTAACAACAACAGGTAGAATTATTTTAGATTATACAAATTTGACTCTCATTTAAATGGATTTATTTTTATAATTGGGAAATAGTACAGAAGGAACTTTTCGTTATTTTAAGCACTTAAACTATTCCTACAAATTTTAATCTGTGTATGTCGCATTACTTCGCTTTGCTTCGTATACTTAGATCATATTGTCTAAGGAACAAGGTGTTGTACATAGCTTTTTTCTACTCAGGATCCACAATCGAATGCATTGACTAATATAACCCACTTGTTGAATGCATGTATCTAAAGAACAAATTGTTTATATCCATATACTGTTCAATTTGATTCAACTCTATGTAATCTTCGTGGAGGAGATTAGGCAAAGCGACTGTGCCGATGACTTTAGATACAACACTTGCAGTGCATTAATTAATTAATAGCAAATGACTCTTATTAGTCATCGTAAGGACGTACGACACTTTAGAAACATGCACAGCAATAGTACCAACAACAAATAATTACATGTCTATTGGAGACGGACTTTCGCATATTGATTTCATGCTGTGTGGTATTTCAAACTATATGAGATTGACGGGAAGCAGTTATGTAGAAATCTTAATTGAAAATGGCGGCTACAGTGTCATTATTGACATGGAAAACAAATATTTTGCAAATTTTGCCATGTAAAAGTGTTGCGGAAGACAAATAATTATGTATGAACCATCCAATAGATGTAACCTTGTCTAAATTGTTGACTCGTTTCACTTTTTATTTGGTTCAGCTTTTTTGCTTCCTTATCGCCGGTTCTTTCCTTGTCTTTATTTGGAAAATGTGATCGCTATCAAGGAGGAGAGAGGATGTATAAATCGAGTCTCCATACAATATTTGTTAAATACACTTTCTTTTTTAGACTTCAAGAGAGCTTCACCACCATTGACGTATCATTATTGTCTGCATTCTGGCATTTACCTACGCCATTGTGCCTCACAAACTGCTCATGTAAATCTGAGTCTCTATGTTCAGTGTCAGGCTATTAATCGAAATACTTCATATACGAGCATAACTGCATTCATAGATAAGAACACACGCATATCTATATATATGTACATATACTCCGTTACGCATTGGTTAGCAACAGGTGGTTTTTATGCTTTAAATGAGATCATCCAGCTCTCTTGTTTTAGTTTTCGTTTTTCACTCTCCTAATAGCGTACTCTTCTCAAAATTTTGATTGCTATTATATCTATTGGTTTATAGTTACATATAGATCTGAAATTTACGACACCATATGTGAAAAGCTTTCTTCTCCAGCGGTCCCATACTGTGGTATGAGCATTGAATCCTCCATGTCGTATGAGTAATTCGTGAGTGTGCTATGAAGCTTTCTTATCAATATACCGTGATTGAATTACATTTTATGATAGCTGTAGCATGAAAATGTGAGAGTATTACCAATAAAAACAATAACAAAGGTAAATAAAGGTTGATAAGGGTATGTCATATGTGTGAAATAGACCATTGGTTCATTTGGCTGAATTAGAAACTAACTACTAGCACTCACATTCAACTTCAGCTTCGGCTCTGTTCTTATCTTCGTTCATTCAGTGAGCTGGTATTCATTTGCGTCAACTGAATGAACGTAGCTTGGCGTTGTTCCGCTGCTCTGTTATGATGACTGCGCTGCGTCTTGCTCGACAGCTGCGTTGATGAACAGATCTTCAGCGCTTTGAGTGCGTTCACAAACATTATTCCGTCGTTGGCCGGACTTTGTGTCGCAAGCGGTCGCACGTTTACGCTTTTGAAATTAATATGATATTCAAATAAAAAATACTAAACTAACGGGAATTCAAAGAGAAGTTCGTGTTAAAGTGGGTGAGTGTTAGCATAAGTCAACTTTCACTTTCACTTACTAAATATATCAAGCAACTTTGCACTAAGAACACAAGTTCTTTGCTGTTTGAGCGTCTAACAATTTAGTAATAATTCAAATTACAATTTGTGTCTGCGTTTATTTGACGACACATTTTATACCCCATTGCTTGTGTTTTCGTGTATACGTGTAACTGAAAAGTACGGTTAAATCCCCTTCGGTATTTCTACATCATCCCTTGTGAATAAAAAGCTCATTACATTTGAATATGAAAATATGAAATTGAAAATATCCAGATTTTCTGCATTTCATTGCATATGCCATTACGCGTAGTTACTCTAACCTTCTTTGCTACAACAATGAAAAATTTAATTTGAATGTTAATTCGTATATTTTGCAGTTAAAACAGTACTTAAGAAAATAAAAAAAGGTTTTGCATAAAAGCGCAATTTAGGAAGATTTCTGCTGGAAAATTTGATTCCCATTATTAAACGCATATCTTACTTTCTTGCAATAAAATGTGTCTTTGTTTGTATAATGGTGTGTTGTCTCTGGTTTTTCAAGCATTTATAAATTGCTGCTACTGTTACAAGTTAATGTTCATGCTAATACCAGATTTCGTGTTAATATTTCAACGCTTATCGTGTGGAAAATTTTATCCAAATGCATGAAAGCAGAAAAATGGAGATAAAAGCGTCATTCATCATAAATATTTAAAATATGCTTATTATTTCATACAATAAGTGAAAATCGTTCAAAAAGAAAATCTTCAGTTGCTGTTTTCAAGGGTGTAAATTTAATGTAAATTGGTATAAAAATATGGTTAAAGTTGAAAAGTTATTCTACTGAACTTTACTGAGGTTTCAGCTAAGAAAAAATAATATTAAAATCTCAGCTAAAAATATAATAAACGGAGGTTGTTCTTGTTGATAAATATTTTAACTCCTGAGTATATCTATAGTTAACTTGATCTAACTTGAGCTTGGATTTTCTCGAGCTAAAAGTTTTCCAAGTTGAAGAATCAACTTTAACTAAGAATGTAATCACAACAAAGTGGTTTGCAGAAAACAAATTCCAAGAAACTGCTCAGATGGTGGGAACTTAACGGTAAAGCTGGCTGAAAAGTGGTATGTGTGTAGCATACTTATGGAGTTAGCTTTTGAAGTTATGCTAGTGTCAACGAAAGTTGCTGAGGTAGTCAGAAGTATGGAGCCAGTACGTATAAAATTGTCGACAAGTGTAGATACTATGTTGCTGGGTCACGCATGCTGCAAACGTACTTATACAACTGCATGCGGAGAAAGCTATGTTTGCATGCAAGAATACAAATGGGGATGGTACAATCAGGCGAAAAAACGACGAAAGGGGAAAAATGCGAATGCAATAGTAATGGTTTCTATGTATATGAAAAACTATATGTATAACCGTAGTTTTTATTTGAACAGTTTTTTCGTTCTCTTTATTACTCTATATATGTACTATTATATGTGATATAGGAATATATGTGCTCGTGTTAATTGAATTCACACACACAATCGGTTATTTGATATATCTGCCACCATTTGCGGTTAACTGTCTTATTTTGCTTCGCTCAAGTCAATATTTACCGTACCCTTGAAGCATAACAAATCGAAGGCAAAGCTTTTAAGGCTAATGCTGGTTCATCCGTTTTGTGCTTTTACTCTTAATTTTTATTCTATTTTATACGTTTATTTATTGTAGGCCGTAAAGAGATATAGTATCAAAGAAAATTAATTTTTTTTGTTTTAAAAATATAAAAAGTTGATGCTATTTCTTAAGGATTAAGATCTGTAGTATATAAACCGAAAACTTACCTGACCCGACCTATCGCAAAAATACAGCCGATTGATTTGCGTTCACAGAGCTTAGATGATGACCAGCCACCGCAAGTATACAACGCAATTTTGAATTCTATCTAGTAAGAATGAACCTCTCTCTGATTGAATACAAATAGTATTAAAAACCAAATTCACTGAAACTTCTCTAACTCGAATCACCTTAATCCACAAATAAACTTAGAGCTAGAGAGACTTCAAGTTATAGAATTTTTATTAAAACATTCAATTTTTCAAAAATATTAGATTTTTACACAGTTTTATTTATTTACTTTGCATACTTCTTCTAGACTGGCGTAGCCACCGCTTACGCGGTTATAGCCGAGTCCAAAACAGCGCGCCACGCATCTCTCCTTCTGGCAGTTTGGCGCCAATTGGTTATTCCAAGCGAAGCCAGGTCCCTCTCCACCTGGTCCTTCCATCGGAGTGGAGGTCTCCCTCTTCCTATGCTTCCACCAGCGGGTACTGCATCGAATACTTTCAGAGTTGGAGCACCTTCATCCATTCGAACAACATGTCCTAGCCAGCGTAGCCGCTGTTTTTTTATTCGCTGGACTATGTCTATGTCGTCGAATAACACATACAGCTCATCGTTCCATCGTCTGCGGTATTCGCCGTTGCCAATTCTTAAGGGACCATAAATCTTCCGCAAAACCTTTCTCTCGAAAACTCCTAGTGCCGTCTCATCGGATGTTGACATCGTCCAAGCTTCTGCACCATAAAGCAGGACGGGAATGATGAGAGACTTGTAGAGTTTGGTTTTTGTTCGTCGAGAGAGGACTTTACTTTTCAATTGCCTACTTAGTCCATAGTAGCACCTGTTGGCAAGAGTGATTCTGCGTTGGATTTCCAGGCTGACATTGTTATTGCTGTTAATGCTGGTTCCCAGGTAGACGAAATTATCTACAACTTCAAAGTTATGACTGTCAACAGTGACGTGGGAGCCAAGACGCGAGTGCGCTGACTGTTTGTTTGACGACAGGAGATATTTCGTCTTGTCCTCGTTCACCACCAGACTCATACGCTTCGCTTCCTTATCCAGTCTGGAGAAAGCAGAACTAACGGCGCGGGTGTTGTTTCCAATGATATCGATATCATCGGCGTACGCCAGTAGCTGTACACTCTGGTATCGAACGGCTCGGAGAGGTCCTTCCCGATCCTGACGGAGCTTTTGGTGTTGCTCAACGTCAGCTTACACCGTATTAGTTTAAAATCGACAAAAAGGTGGTGTGTGTCGATCCTATTTTCACGGGTCTTCTCCAAAATTTGGCGCATGGTGAATATCTGGTCCGTTGTTGATTTTCTAGGTCTAAAGCCACACTGATAAGGTCCAATCAGTTTGTTGACGGTGGGCTTTAGTCTTTCACACAATACGCTCGACAGAACCTTATACGCGATGTTGAGGAGGCTTATCCCACGGTAATTGGCGCAAATTGTGGGGTCTCCCTTTTTGTGTATTGGGCAGAGTACACTGAGATTCCAATCGTCAGGCATGCTTTCTTCCGACCATATTCTGCAAAGAAGCTGATGCATGCACCTTATCAGCTCTTCGCCGCCGTATTTGAATAGCTCGGCCGGTAATCCATCGGCACTCGCCGCCTTATTGTTCTTCAAGCGGGTAATTGCTATTCGAATTTCTTCATGGTCGGGCAATGGAACATCTGTTCCATCGTCATCGATTGGGGAATCGGGTTCGCCATCTCCTGGTGTTGTACTGTTACTTTGCATACGGTTATATGTAAATACGTTAAAACATGTGTTCTGTAATTTTGTTTGTTGCAGTTTGCTCTTTTTTGCCTCTTGACGTCTGTATCCCATGCCTTTGTTACATGATTTATGCAATCCATAAGTGTGAAACCATATTTTTTGTTCCCTTCCATACGATATAGGGGCTCTTTTAAAATTCTGCCTTAATAGTAAAATTTGAAATTTTTTATCGAACATTTTGCTGGAAAATGTTGATTTATGGAATGAAATTTGTATAAAATTTGACTTCTATAGCCAATTCAAAAATTCGAGTTATGGACGTTGCACTGTGTATTGAGCGATTATTCCAAATCTTTTTTTTTTTTTTTTGTTATGCTCTCCGCCTAACTCTAATGTCGAATTAACTCTTCATAATTGCATTCTGTTATTAATAGTAATTTAAATTTAAATTTGAATTACGAGTAAAGCTGAAAATATTTACACATACATTACTTATACGCTATGGTGCGCCGAAACCTTTCCACGCTTATTAATTGTTTTACATGCACAATCCGTTTTTATAGCATTTGTGAATGTGAGACAAGCCAAGTCATTCGGAGTTCAAGTATTACTTCATTATAACGGCACAAAAACACTTACACAACTGCGAAATACATATACATATGTATACGTTCACATGCCGAGCTGTGACAATTTGTTACACAGCGGCACTATGCATTCACCACTCAGCATCACTGATTGTATGGATTAATATGCCCTGTGTGCCCCCAATTGCGACACTTGACAGCCATTCGTTGAGCGTTTCTTTTGACATTTTTTTCTCATCGTGATGTCGCCTATTTGTTCGTAACACTGCTGGATGCTGCACATACACACATTTTTTTGTGGTTTATTTTCGACACTATTTTTGATTTTGCTGATTCCTCAGATTGCCACATCCTTATCACAGCAATGTACATTCTAGTGCAGCTTTTTGGTCGCAGTCTGTTGGTCGCTGCAGTCAACAATAAGAATAAAATTCGAGGTCAACAAATGTCAACTTTAAAGTGAGATTAAACAAAAACCAGTCAAAATTGGGTATCAAAGCAAAGCGGTATAAGAATGCATTTTATTCTTCTAGATTATTTTGTTACAAAAAAAAAAGTTGCAAACAGTGAAGAATGGAAAAAAGAACAATGGTAAGGCGGGAGGAGATTTAGCTATAGAAGAATAGAGATAGAAACCAAATGTGTCTCGAACAGTAAATTTCCAACACTTTTCTATTAAACTTCATATTCATTGCAGAGAAATTAGAGAAAAATAATTGCGAATGCGAATAATTGGGAGTGTTGCGTAGATTGATCACATGCCTTCATTTGCTGGTTTATTTGTGTATTTATCTAAATTGTTGAGTCGTGCTGCCTAACGCTTTCCTTGTTAAGGAACTTATAAACATATACAAATAACTGAAGCTGTGTAAGAAAAGAGCTTTGAAGTAAAACGTCGTTATGTATAGTAGTGAACCTGTTTAACAGTGTTACGACTATATGTATGTCAGCTCTCAAATAAAACAGAATAAGGTAACTGAAATGAAAAATTGTATTTAACAAAAAATACAAAATATCAATTAAGATAGTATGTATATATTACAAGTATTATATATGTATATACATATAAATTATACTCTCATAAAATTTGGCAAAATTTAATATTTGTGTGAGAGAAAAACTTTATGAATATGGACACGTTTCTTTGGCAGGGGATACCATAGAGTTATAGTCAAGAAATATTCCGCTTGATAACTTTCAATACTTGCTTATATCACACAAACCAGACTGAAATTGATAGTAAGTATCGAGCTGGTTGTTCATCAAAGTCTAATTTGGGCGTATATACAATACACTTAGAGTTAATTCTCTATACGAGGGCTGCTATATATATTTCTGGCCTAATAATGAAAATAGGAATATATATCAACGAAAATGGTTTTATTGTTTTTCAAAATATTCTCCATCAAGATTTATACACTTTTGCATGCGCTCAAACCAATTTTCGAAGCACTTTTTTTGAGCCTTTTTTTGAGCGATTGTCAAATTGTGCGGCATCCAACGAGAACAAACCTTTTTTACGGCCAGGTGTTCATGCAATATCGAATGTATGTTGGTGAGAGAAATGCATAGGCATGACTCTATCGGAAGGTATGTTACATGACGGTCTTGCATTATCAGTTCACGTACGGCATCGATGTTTTCTGCCACAACGGCTTGAGCGAGCGTCGGCCATGATTGAATTCGTTGAACCAGTTTTTCACAGTGCTATAGGATTGTGCTTCATAGCCATACAAAGATTTTAGTTCATGGATTCACTCTTGTCGCGATAATCCACGTCGAAAGTTGTGAAAAATGATCGCACGAAAATGTTCACGAGTTAATTCCATTTTTTGGCCGAGATGATTTTTTTAATTCCCTGTAAATAAAACAATTCACGATTAAATGACAAAACGTTCTGAGTGATGTTATGCTAAAAAATGTCAAACTTTCCACTGGAAATGTCAGATTGCACCTGGCAACACTTAGTGTTGCCTAGGCCAGAAATATATATAGCAGCCCTCGTATATGTGCAGGAAATATTAAATGGAAATAAGATCTATAGAAGACGTCATGTGAGTTAATTAATAACATATTAAAAACTGACATAACGAAAAATCCTTTACACAATATTGTACAGTTTTAGGAAAGGTCTAAGCTAACAAATCGCGCCACCGCAAAAAATTTACACCCTTTTTCCGTTTCATTTGATTTTTCACATTTTTGTGTTTAAGAGAGATTGTGGATATCCAAAGCCGGGTTTTTAGAAAATTATGTTGGGCAGATCGTAGTTGATATTTTCTGAAGTGGAGGAGAAACCCATGCGTCACAATTATTGGTGGATATAAATTAGAAGTTATTTCGTATAAAAATGCATCTGGCATGCATATGTACATTCAAGCATTTGTAATCTTTTTTTTTCAAGATTTTAAAACAATGCAGTCTGCCACTTACTCAACTTAAGGATTAGTCATACTCATAACCTTCTAGTATTCCTTTTTTTTCAAAAATCCTAATCAATGCTTTTAAAGACTTCATTTTAAGGCTATTTATTTAAATACTAAATGTGTTAAATACTACTAGTGGCAGCGCATTTGCTGCAAATTAAATGCGACAAGGTATTATAACTCAAATGCTGAGGCACCCTCATCAAAATGTACACTTCAACGCACATATTTGCTTATACCTCTAGCTTAGAAAATATGTTAACACTCTTCTGCGTGTTTGTGTCTCAAATATTTATATGCACGCATGCCGTTCCTTGTGAATTTCTATCATGACTTATTGTTTACGATAGCAGAGAAATTGCTTGAGAACTCATTCATCAAATTATAAAATAATAGCAGAATCAAGTTGACAAGCAGTCGGATACCCATGTTCATATGATAAGCAATTTAAGCAAATAAAGTGGATATGGATATGGAATGAACGATTCCAACGGCATGTTGAAGCACGGTGATCAGATGAGTGACTTCGGGCATTGTTTATTCACATTATTCCTTATTAAGAGATAAAATACAATAGTTGCAGAATAGATCTCAAGTGATGATTTCAAATTCACTATGTAGACGATTTTCTCAAATCACCTGTAATTTAATTTAAATTAAATGTCAAAGTAACAAGCGACTCTCGTGGCAATTTCAACAATTTACATAAACTACCTGCTAGCCTTTACCTCAACCTCATACTTTGTTTTTTTTTTTTAACTCTTCGAGACAACACGTTAACATTTAATATAGCTATTGATGTTTGTGGTTAAGTTAAGACAATTTGCGGCCAGGTCGAAAACAGAACTCGTCAAATAGCTCGCCAGAAACTTTTTAGTACTCAAATCCCAATTACAAGGCAGACAAAATGTTTAGAAGCAGAGCAATGGAAATTGTGAAGTAAATTCAAACTCTCTCCGCTAATTGTTTTACAAACGGAAAAGATCCGCTAACAAGAGCAATTAAATAGGAAAGCATCACTAAGCCAAAGGGATTTTTTTATACTACTCAGCTAGAATGACGCTTATCAAGGGTATTCTGTTGTCTTTATGCAAAGTTAGCCATTTTTTTTAAATATATATTTTTTTTTTAGTTTTTCTATGCCTTGATTTGCATATTTAAGTTTTTTCTAGATATTTATTGATTTAAAAAATGCAAGAGCTATATCTGTTTATTCAACTGCTCGCGGTCGCACACATTCGTTGTTTAAGACCCTGTTGGGAATCAGTCATCCTCATCATTTTGATTTATATCACCCTATTTCTAACTCTTTAAGTTCTAAGTGACACAAATTACCGTTGTATGAAAAAAATACTCTGTTCAATATGTTGCGAGAGTACAAAAACTATCTATAGAAGTGTGCTTGTCTGATCAGTAATTATATACTTTGATAAAGACTATTTTTCTTTTGCATAGATAATAGATTTCTCCAACAATCAAAGGGACCAGATACTAAATTTCAGAAAAATTGCCCTTGTTTAAGTTTGAATTCAGCGTTGCATTGCGGACTAAATTTCATTAGTTTATGCGGAACTAAATACCACTCACAAGTCATTTAAATGGCCATTTCAACTTTTGGCTTTTGTATCCTCGTGAATTTATGTATATATTTATTCAAGAAAATATGGAGTACTTTTTGTGGTGGATATAGTAACCTGCAGTGCCGTAAATTTGTGTGGTCATTCCTCGTTGACTCACACAAATCAGAAAATGTGTACACATAAATATCTAAACACAAGAGAATGTGCTCTTAGGACCAATAAAACTGTTGAACAACAGTCGACACTTTCTCGCTGAGTGTCCTCATGGCGCTGTGACCTCTTCATACATACATTCGCACCATCACACTTCTGTGGTTTGTGCTCCCACAATTTGTAATTGGGTTGTTTGACTTTTTGCTCTTATGCTTACGAATTCATTTTGTTACTCATATTTAATGGGTTTTTAGCACTTTTTTTGCTTTGTTATGCCAACGGATGGTTGAGATTGGGAAATGGCCATGTGAATTAAGTGTTGAATGAAATTAAGTTGTAGTACATTCCAGTTTATTTAGTGTGTCCGTTTGCTGGGACTGCTAGTTTAATTACAATTTATTATATGGTAAAGTTATTCTTTTGGTTTAAAATTTTAGACCATTACCAGAATTACTTTAATATTGAAGGGTTCATAAATAACTTTTTCTACATTAAAAGAGGGAGATCATATAAATAGTATATTCTGGGAAAATTATAGACTTTTAATTAATTAGTTACTACTACTATCACCTAAAATATTCATAAGATTTTTCAAATTTTCCGAGGCTGAGTAGCAAGTCCATGAACTACCGACTAATGGTGCCGAAAAATCTTTGTGTGGTTGCCGAATGTTTAAATATGAATGAAATTAGCGACGTAAATAATTAAGTATGCTAGCTCTATATTGACGTCATAGCAGTCCAGAAATGGCTAGCAACAACTACGAATAAACTAATCTCGCACAGTGGAAAAGTAACTTCGTAGGAGTTCATAAAGGCGCTGATTAATTATATTAAGTAAAAACTGTTCAAGCACTATATAGTTACATATATGAGTATGTGACTGCAGATCCTCCAAATTGAAGACCAAGTCAAAATGTTGAAGCCGAAAATCACTAACTTCCTCAAGACCTGTGTGAGCGACAAATCGAAAAACTTTTCAAATTCAACCCTCCCGGATGACAACTTTTGCGGAAAGTCATGAATGCAGATCATGTTCATATGCAGGTGTTGAAATTAATGTGTACATGTGAGTATGTTTATACATATATGAGTAGTGTATTATCCGAACAGATTTTTGGACATTGACAAATGTAGACATCAACAGAAGACTTTTGTTGAGGTGTCCTTTGCCAGAAAAAAGAAACCATGTACAATTCAGTAAGTTCGTGCCAGTGTGTTAGAATTAGTATTAGTTAGTAATGTTGTAGAGCTTTCTCTGTACCGTCTGCTACAGTAGTCCAGTGTTAGCCTCCACGAAACTCAATCAAAGTAAAATTGGTGATATATTTTGGTTTTCAACTTTTTTATTATAAGCGGAGTTTTATCGGTATAAACCAGTGATAAAATTGTACAATTCATCGAAATTTTTCCGTAGATTTTTTGTTTTTAGATGCTGTATATTTAATACTAGAGAAATGAAAGAACTGCTTTGTTATTCTAGAAAAATTCCTCAGTTTAAATGTACATTTTCGGATTCTGTTAAAGAATTAGGTTGCACATAATCTAATTTAAAGTAGATTCATTTCATTTGAAAAGCCCTAAGTGCGTTGAATAGCTACTTCTTCAGTCACACTGTGACAGCAACAATAACATTTGTCTATAAAATATTGCAAAATCACTGCTTGAGTTGGTGTGTGTGTGTGAAATGCTTGTAGCGGTACTTTGGCCAGCAAGTGATAAGAGTTTTGATGTGAGTGGCGATTATTGAAAATACACCAGAGTGACTTGATGACTGGTAGCGATTTTTCAATTTACCTCAATGAGAGGCTAAAATTCCATTTTCCTTTGTACAACTCAGCACATAAAATTTGAATTTTTTTGCAGATGGTTTCGTGTTTGTTTTTGTTAATGCTTAGCCTTAATTTTCCTTTTCATTTTATATTCGCATATATGACTTTTAAATATAGAATAAATTCTAAGAATAAATTAATTAAGCCTTTTCGACGAAAAATTAATCGAAAATTCACTTCTGCGTATGTAAACACATTACGTATACCCACGGCGTATGAGTAATATTTTCTATGGCGAAGGCAAATCAGCAGTCAAGGCGTGAGAATTACAATGATTTTGAAATAATTACTAGAAATTCGGAAAAAAAAGATGTGCATGCACACGTGTTCTCAATTTGCATATACATATTTTCATATAAACATATATATTTTATCTGTATAGTACAATATATTCAAAAAGTTTAACATATGCGCTTTTTCAAGCATATTTCATGAAAAGTTCTGTGCTGGGAAATAATGTGCTTGCATATTTGTATACGTGTATGTTAAATATATTTAATTTAGAAAAAATATACAAATTCTGTTGTAAAATCTTTCATTGGCAATTGAGCAAAATTATTTAAATGTTAATTTCATTTGTGATTACAAGTTTTTCTCAACCAGTGGGGTAAAATATGTATTCTTTGCTACTGTACTAAAATTTTATTACTTCATTCGCCTTAAATTATCTTCAAAATTTAAGTTCCTTTGAACCTCACATTGGAGTTATGGAGGGTTTTATATAGTTTATTAGCCAGTATATACTCTACTGAAACATTTCAAACTTAAGTTCTATTTAATATAACTCTATATCGAGTATAAGTGTGCATTTAATCTTAACCACAACCAAATATTAGTTATGTAATAAACAGTATTAGGGTATTTGTATTCTTAATTTCTTCAGCAAGCGTCAAGCAAACACAAATTCAAAACCTTTTTTAGAATGAACCAACTTACGCATAAGAATGTCAAAAGAAAGTCTGCCTGCTGCCTGTTGGCTGTTCGTTTGTTTACAGTGGTTTTGTCGCTTTCGCTAGTGGTTATTGTTATTCTCGTTGTTGCTTTTGTTGCAATCATAAACAATGAAATGATTGCCAACGGGTGAAATCTCTTTAATAACGCGTCAGTAAGCAACGAGATATCACAAACACATGCATACATACCAATAGCTATCATTATTATAAGAAGCCCTTCACCATGTTTATGACACTTTGTGTTTGACCACAACTAGGTTTGTTTATACGTTTAATAATTTGAGTGTCATAGTTTTTGAATGTAGTTTAAACCAATGCGTGTCAAGATAATAAGGATAGATCCGTTATTGTAACCGTAAATATTTACTAATTAGTTCCATTTATATTTCCAAATTTTGAAGAATAACTAAATTTAATTTATTACTAAAATTGGAAGAAAGTTGATGTTTTTTTAGAAGTAATTTTCATTTCAACCGTAATAATATCATGTTACCAATTAATATATTTTTAAATTAATTGTCAACAATATTTCTTCTGTCACAAAAGACTCTTCAAACGGTCTCACATTTCTTCGAAAAAATTGACACATTAATATGAAAATAGGTATGTTGTCTGACGAAGTAGTAATTGTCAGCTAATTAAAGTGATTTCATTTTCCTTTGAGCGGAAATGAGTATATGCGACCGGAATAAATTAACGTTCATGGACACAATTAATGAGAGGGCGAAATTAATTTTTTACATATACAAGGCTGTCATTGTGTGAACGCTTGAAGTAATAACAAAAACATCAACAAAACTATGTGCTGTATACGTAATTAAGACAACTATCAGATTTTTCAGAACTCAATGACGACCTAAAGAAAATGCTACAATTAAATGATATTTGTACCATTTATGCTTATTTAATGTTGCAGTTTTACCTTTTACCGAGGGTCAATTATTTTCATATATGCACTTCACAACGATTTCCATTAAAACGTTGATTATCAAATACAGATTCATGATTACAATACAAATATATATAAATAAATAATATTACAAGTATAATGGAACAATGAAATCAATTTCCTTTACATGCAAGTATCACCCTACAGTTAGAAAATAATTGTTTTGATTAACTTATTAAATGAAATGAAAACCACAAAAGTCAACTGAGCTGCCACAATTAAAAGCATAATTTAAAATTTAATTTAAATTGTTCACCTTGTCCATTGCCATTATTTGCAATCGTAATTAAGTACTTAAGTCATTATATGATATTGCATGTATATATGTATATACTTATAAATAAATACTAATTTGTATTGAGAAAACTATGAAAGAGTGTATGAAAACCATCTACACATTCAAACATTTTAGTATGCGTAGTATGCATGCGTTTACTTGTCCATCTCTCGGTTATTTAAACTTGATGAAATATTTGTTCCTATAGATCCATTATTAGTGCTTAATTTTAAGATTAGTATAGAGATAGATATATCATATGCTTAAATTTTACAAAAATAAAATGAATGAATGTTAGTAAAATGTTATTACGCATATTCAGAATTGAATTAGAAAACAAGCAATAAAAATAGAGTTTAAAAATAAAAAAAATATATTTAACATCTCAAATAAATTAAGTCGTGAAATGGTGTGCTAAGAATCGCATTTATTTTATTGATTTCTTTCTAAATAATTTATAGAATCTTTCTAAATAATTATAGAATACGCGTGGAAGAAGTTATACTTCTAAGTAAGTAAGTAAAGTACTTCCTGATCAATATCCTCAGGAAGTGCGGTTCTTGCTTGAACCACAGGCGATCACATATCGAGCAAGCGAATCCAAAACTATTATTATATAAAACACGAATTAATTAGTAAATAAACACTGACTACAGAAATGATCCTGTGAAGTATAGTCTTAACTTTTCAACGGCTAATGCAGAGTATTTCAACCAAAAGTCACACAAAATGGTTGAGAATTCGCAGAAATTAAACAGAAACGAAAGAAATGGACAAGCATACAATCATACATATGCGTATACATGTGAATATGTCACCAACCAAAAATTTAAACATTGTTCTACAAAAACAAGAATTGCTCAAATAGCATAAGCATGGCAAGTGCTTTAAGTTCTTTGCTTTACTTTCATTCACTCTCTCTCTCTCACTCGCGTTAATTGCTCAACGCTATTCCCTCTCCACTGAAGCGTTAAACAATTATCGCAACCTTTTCCGAAGTCGTATAAGAAGTATAACTTCAAACAAGACAAGGGCTAAGTTCGGGTGTAACCGAACATTTTATACTCTCGCAATTTCTTTATTTAACTTTATTTATATTATATAATACACAATGACCCACATTTTCGTCATATATATTGTATAAAGTCCATTGAAATTTGGAAACCATAATATTAGGTTAAATGCACCGATGTCCTCATGTACGATATATAGGAGCCTTGAAAACCTATGGTCCGATTTCGGCGATTTTTAGAATGGGGCTGTCACAATATAAACATAGTATTTGTTATACAAGCGACATGTAGAAATGCTTAGGTGTCGGATAATAAGTGAATTTCCCAACAGCAAGAGCTTGCAGATGGTGTATGCAACAAATTAAAACTACAAAATATAAAGAAAAGGCTTGCTCTCAACAAACTTATGGAAGTGGAAACCACACAGAGATGTGCACATCAAAACAAATTTAATTTAACTTAATTTAATTAGAAAAGTGTCGGAAAGTGGCGACAAGCGGAGCTTAGCCTGCATTTTTGCCAATACAAATACCATTACATAAATATGTAAATGTGACTGGATGTGTGTGGGTTTGAAAAAAGGTGTATTAACAAAGTGAACCACCGTGGCGTATACGTAATATGTTGATCCTTGAAGAGCACTCTAGCGTTGAAGACACATTGTTGTTGTATTGGTTTGGCAAAACAGCTGTCTGCTGGTATGCAATTTTGCACAGCAGCTATATGCTTGGATTACAAGTCACAAAGTGAGCCACATGCTTCAAGACAGAAGAGAGCCAACAATCACATATACGGGCATATACAGAGGCTAATGTAAAATAGTAAATTGCATGAAATCTTTTCCTGGTGATTACATGCAATATTGTATATGAACAGACACAAACATACATACTACAGAATAAGCACAAACTAATTTGAATAACATGAGTACATTTTTCTCAAAGATTTGCCTGATTGTTTTTAACACCAATGCGGCACAGCTTACTTACTTAAGTGTTCGTATCTGCAATACTCTTTTTGAGAGCCTTAAAAAGCCCACATCTTGCTACCTGAAGAATTGTAGCCAATACAGCAATGGTTTTTTAGAAGTGGTGACAATCTAACATGTGTGCCTATCGTTTAGTTGGGGATTCGTGAAATTTTGGAGAATCACGAACAAGGATGTACTCAACCGCTCAGCTAACTTGTGAGCTAACTTGTAATAATAACGGCAGCTCACTGAACAAACACTCATGCAAAACAATAACACAGCCTCAATATTATTTTATTATTTTTCGCCAGAGTGTGGCACACCTTTCGAAAAACAGTTTGCTCGCATGATCCATTCACTGTTTGGCGAGTGGTTCCTAGTGTAGCCGTGCCTGCGGATGTTGCTTTATTAAACGTGACGTCTGCACTGCTCTTTGCCCATGAAATCAATGTGAATATTATGGGCCTCTTTGCAACTGTTTTGAGACAGTGTAAGAGATTGTGAAATTTATTAAAGGGAAAATTTGAGCTTCGAGTTGAAAAAGCTGAAAAATCGTGAATTGCAGTTATACAATTAATCAACGAGGATTTTGAATAGGGACTACATTTCTGCATTCGTTTATATAAAACCCACATTTTAAATATACAAGACGTGGCAACGCTTCTCAAAAGTATTTCGTAATTTCCGCATTTTCAATGAAACAATGACAATTTTCTCTTTATACGTCAAATTAAACAATAAAACCCGAACAGAATATGTATATTTCGCTTTTGAGAAACACCAGCCAGCCACCATCCAACACCACAATCCAATTTGCGCCCAACAACTCTTAGATGCAGTCAATTGAATTCTACTCGACCGTTATCCTCGAACCAACAGAGTGAGCTCAATGCGAGTTGAATTTATGGAAATTTCGAATTTTATCTGCCCAAATGAAGGCGACATCTAATATGAGGCAGTTATCCACTAGATTACAGAGCTTAAACTGGTTTATACTAGTGTGTGTATCTGAAAGTATATGTGTTTAAAAATGTAGAAAGCACAAAGCTTAGCTGACTTCAATTCGCTCGGTTTAACATTGGTTGACAGCGCATTTGCGGTGTAATTGTAGTTGGGTGGTAATTCAACCGATTCCTCTGTTTGCTCACCCTTGAACGTCAAAACCACTGTTTCCCTTTCTTAGTATTTAAGTTACCCAATTATAGTGTTGTTAGTATATATCCGTTTTGATTCACTAGCACTGCATTAGTGTCGTTGCATTGGCGATGTCTAAGCGACGTCGCAACATTTTGGCACCACTCTGATTCATTTGTTCCTTTTATTATAGTCTGATGGTTTCTACTCAAAACTAGACGTCTAATTAATTAATTTAATTTTATTAGATATATAATACTCTGGACTTGTAATACTCTTGATTGGAAATTGGGTGTTTATAGATATATAGATTCCAGTGCTTGCTGAACCAGGTATATCTTCTTTAAAAATATGACGCTTCTTCTACTGAATTCAATCGACACCTCGCGATTGAATAAATTAAGTTGAACTTCAATAACTCAAACATCGATAACTCGAAGTTCTCCATAACTCGAACTCTTGAATTGGCAACATAAGTCATTAGGGAAGTTCAACTGTATTACTACGGTGGTAAGACCATATCAGTCATTTGCCTTCGAATTATTCGTAACATTGGTTAAGCGTGATAAAATGAATTTTATATTTATTACATTGAGCTCACAAGTAATTTCATTGCTCTTTTCGAAATCACTTTAAAATCTCTGCAGCCCCGTTTCCTCGTGTACATTTAATTAATCGCATCCAACTGTATGCAACGAAATACAAACATTCAGCCAAATGCAATACACTAAAGTTAACAAGATTTACATGTGTTTAATTGCATCCGATATCCTTTACCATCACGTGTGGAATTGTTGTTTTTATATAAGGCAAAGCTGTCTCAGTTGCAGTTACGAATATTGTGTATATATTTATGCGTTTGCAATATTATACTGTGCTTACCTTAAGGCAAATTATTTATTTGTGGTTGAAGTATAATTGTCAACAATTCGATAAAGCTGTTATGGTAATCAAAATAGGTACATATGTATATATGATTCAGTCATGAGATTATTCCATTAACTCAAGCATTTGGAGGTGAGTATTTTAGACTCTTTTACAAACAAGCAACTGCGCACAAATATTTACTTATGCGTTAAGATACAATACAATACCCTACTGATGGTCTTTAATACATATACAAGTATTTAAACATATATATATATACACTTTTATAGCTCTACTTATTTGTATGGATATTAAATAACCATGAGTGGGGATTAACAGTTTTTACTTTCCATTTATTTTCAGTGTTAATTGCGGTAATTGACATGGTTTTATGGGGAAATGAACGATAAGCGCGTAAATAAAATGTTAGCGCCAATAAATAGATATCGAAAGGTGTGCCTATGCGAATAGCAAAAGAAAATAAAAACTAAAAACAAAAACTGCTAAATGCTGATAATACGCTCAGAACTTTAAACAACAATGTTGTCTATATAATCGAGCAGTATATTTATAATTAATGGCGGTGAAAGAGTGATGCGTGAATAAGAAGTGGTAACCAATAAGAGTACTAAATGAAATCCTGCAAATACCGAGAAAATGGATTACACAAAAGATTCTGCAAAAGCGTGTACAAAAAACTAAAAATATTTTAATTATTGTGACTTTACTGAGAGCCGCATTGTGGGTGTATCGCATGATAAATCGATTAATCTTGTTTGCGATGTGTTTGATTGCTTGTTGACCTTAAAAGCGTGTGTGAGAACGGCTAAATCCACCTAAACCGCCTACCGTAGCCGACAATAGCTTGAGCCAGTAGTCAATCCATCAACTTGTCATTTTACGGATTAGTGAAAGAGATCAAATTGGACGCAGACTCTATTTTGATGAAGGGCGCAAAACAAAAAATAAAACGAATGCTGAAAATATTACGCTGGTCAACACATAAGCTAGTCTTTTCGTCGCCTATAAGTTAATACGATATGATGACCGCAAGCCGTGGAGAACGGGCGAATATGATGATGTCTGTAATGAAAGCGAAGCACCGAAAAATGGTTCAAAGTATGTAAGTCTCACAACTATCTATAGCATTTGAACTATAAATTAATTTGAAGTACACTTCTAAGGTCTATTTACTAAATATTTTAACAGTATACCTTTATACGCATCGAATGCAATTATTCGTAATTTTTTTATGAGAAGATGATATGCAACTTCGTTATTCTTACCTGATTTGGTTGAATGCTTGTTAAAGGAGGCTAATGATTTTTTATCTTTTTGCCACCTCACAAAATCACATTTTTGTTTTTATTGCATGGAAAGGTGTTACGGTTATATATAACCTTAATTTCACTCTGTGCTCCGAAAATAAAGAATATAATGGGCAACCACTTAATACGAAACACTTTTCCATCCAATTTAATTATGAAGTTTTATGAAAGTCCTATTTTTCTTTGATACTTACATAAGCACCTTCAACAGTTTTTTAACAATTTCCAGCAATTACAAGGAATTTTTTATTATTTTTTGTGCCCATTTTATGTATTTTTTTTCCCAGCAGCTGCTTTCGTCATTGACGTAAACACATACACATTGCCACATATGGGACTTAATAACGAGTCCCCTGAGTGTAATAGACGCTAAACATATTCGCAGCGTTTTATGGGTGCCACTTTCACTCGGTTTTAAGGTCGAGACGGAAATTTCGCTTATTATTTGCTTGAGTAGCTGTACGAAAGTAGGCATTTCCGCACAAAGGAAATGGACAATAACAGTGCGAATGTGGTGAATATATGAAAGTATTGGAAAAGGAAAATGACATACAAATAAAAAAATTGCATGCATATTGCTTCTACGGCTGGGTGAATACATTTTTTGTAACAAAAACAACTAGAAGTTGAATGAGAGCTGGCGAGCTTTCAAACAAGGTGCCTTGACGATAACCCAAATTTATTTCAATCAGGCAGAATATAATTTAGACTACCACGCACATAATAAGCTCCAATAAATGACAATTACATTTACACACAGATACAAATTAGGCTACGAAATGCATTATTCCCGCAAGGGCATACTTATCTAAAAACTAAACGAATCTAATATCTGATAAAATTCAGAATAAGATAATACATTACCTTTGCACAAAATTTCTATATAATTAAAAAAATCTTTTGTTTGAAAGTACTAAGAAAACTTGTCCCAATTTAAAATTTTAAATAGTGGTCAGCAGTGCCAAATTAAAAGAATTATAAGTCACGGTTGCTTAAAACATTCATATCATCGAAAATTAATTTAACGAAAATTAAATGAAATTATAAATATAACTACCATATAGTAAAATTTGCCAACCTTTGTTTTGAATTAGTTAAACAATTTCTGTGTATGATTTGACATATATTGTATTGTCACACATACGCCATGGCGAGTTTAAATGACAGGTAAAAAATATTTCCATTATCAATTAAATCAACAGAAATCATCAACTGAATGCACAAAAAAATACAAATTATATATTACATAATATTGTCACTCATACGCCATGTTGTCCACTCAGATTCATTGAATATTTCGAATAAACTGCAGTTACAATGGGCTTCATTGATATGACAAGGATAAAAAGTAACAGCTAGATTATTAATTTAATTATACTCTCACAACCTGTTGTCTCATAGTTTTGTTCACATAACGGTTGTTTGTGTCACCAAGAAATATAAGAGTTAGATATGGGGTTATATATACATAAATAATCAGGATGACGAGTGGATTTGAAATCCGGATGTCTGTCCGTCCGTCTGTCCGTCTGTCCGTGCAAGCGATAACTTGAGTAAAAATTAAGATATCTTAATGAAACTTGGAACACATGTTCCTTGGCACCCTGAGGAGGTTGCTTACGAAAATGGGTAAAATCGGTCCATTGCCACGCCCACAAAATGGTGGAAACCGAAAACCTATACAGTGTCATAACTAAGCCATAAATAAAATTATGAAAATGAAATTTGGAACATAGGATCCCATTAGGGAGGGGCACATTCGGATGTAATTTTTTTGGAAAAGTGGGTGTGACCCCGCCCCCAAATAAGTTTTTTGTAAATAACTCGCAAACCAATAAAGCAATATAAACCAAACTTTCTGCAGTCGTTTCTTTTAGCCATTTCCTTATACAGTCCAAAAACGAAAGAAATCGGATAATAACCACGCCCACCTCCCATACAAAGGTTAGGTTGAAAATGACTAAAAGAGGGTTTACTCACTAAAGAAAAACGTCAGAAACACCAAATTTTACATAAGAAATGGCAGAAGGAAGCTGCACTGAGATTTTTTTACAAAATGGAAAAAGGGCGTGGCGTCGCCCACTTATGGGTCAAAAACCATATCTCAAGAACTATTCGACCGATTTCAATGAAATTCGGTATATAACACTTTCTTGACACCCAACTACGTCTACTTCCCATATAATTCAATTTTGAATTCCATCTGATTCGTTCACTTTATAATGTATTCATAAGTAATCAATGAAGGTAGCGGAATTAAACTTTACACAAATACTGTATTTGAGCTGTGACATCACTTGTGGAAAAATTTTCAAAATCGGACCATGACTTTTCAAGGCCCCTGATATCGCACATGAAGAACTCAGTGCCTAAGGTTAATTTTTCACCGAAAATATACTTAGGTAAATCCCTCAGATATTTTAGTGTAATTCATTCCCTCTGAATTTTTTTCTTATAACAGTTTCTCTCTGTACCCGAAATGGTAAAAATCGGGTCATAACTTCCCCCAGATCCCATATACCCAGATCCCATATATATATAAGTAATATTAAAGTAAGTGAGCGTATAGTCTTCGATACATTGTATCTTAGTGGTGAAAACGACTGAAATCGGTTTAGGAATTACCTCAGTCCCCATATACTATTTATGATGATTTTCGTTATTCTATTGAACTTTATACTAAATATATGGGTCGACTTGTGTTATCTTTATAAAATTACATCAATAAATTGCGAGAGTATAAAATGTTCGGTTACACCCGAACTTAGCCCTTCCTTACTTGTTTTATTAAATTTTAATACTTCCTAAAATTCGTTCTTTAAATTTAGAAGATATAAAAGCAAATATATTTAAGTGTACTGCAATAAGAAGCCATAAAATGCACTTGCATTAAAAATGCTTTAGTTGCATTTCGCTGCAAACGCTGCTGGTGTCTAATCCCATCTTCATGCAACCACTGATGTGGCAATTTAATGCCACTTTTCTCGACTTACTGTTAGTCGCTTAGCGTCACAGAGTGTTTTATTTCGTTTTGATTACATTTGTTATTATCTTCAAACGCGGTTAATATTTATTGTACTTTTATACAAAATACTTCATTTTACCCATTGAATATTCTAAATTACATTGATACTTTAATACAACTAAAATTGTAAGTCACATATCTTAGTGGTGGAGTCTCTGTACATAAAAATAATATCTTCTTAATTCGATTTCTATTTTAATTTGATTGAAGTCAGTTGATTTTGACGCACTTCTTCTCGAAAAAGAGTAATCTGTTTTAAAACAAATCATATAAGTTCATGTTTAATATGTTGTTGATGAGTTAAAGGGAAATATATATAGTTTCTGTATATTCTAGCAAACTGCACATTTCCTACTAATATTTCTTATTTTCTTAAAGCTCAGTGCTTCGAGACTAGTAAATTTGATTTCTGATTTCCAAAAGCAATTTTCATCGCTTCGCATGGAGGTGCATGGAGTTAAAAACTGTATAAGAATCATATATGTATAAATTCGTAACCTCGTGACTTTTAAGTCATATGACATTCATAATGCTGCAGCAGCATATCTAATGGAACTGGAAACATTTTAAGGGAATTAACTTGGCAATTCAATTAAAAAACATATACGTACATATATAAGCATATCCAAATAAAACAGAGACATTCGGTAGTCTGGCAGGCAAATAAATATATTGGACACCAAAGAGTTGTCTTTGAAATTTTCTCCAGCATGCATTGCATTATAAAGGCGCTTCGACGTAGCCAATAGTTATTTTAAGTATTTCAAGAATTTGTAACATTTGCAGCATTCATGGCAGTACTGGAAAACGAGACGAATGAAAGAAACAAAAACCAAAAGAAACTAGAACTAAATACTTTTTAAGCGACGTACATACATACATATACAACATAACTGATGCACAAATGGTAGGAAAACTAAAAAGCAAACAGTTAGCAATTTGAGGTCAAGTACTGATAATGCTGCCAGAACAAAATAAAACTAAAACTAAAGTCTTTTCAGTGGGAAGTTCAGCTGTTCGAGCAGTTAGACCGCAACTGAAAAGCCAACCACTTAGACTATGTGACATTATTAAAGGCATTGTCGAAAAGCTTAATTGCCACAGTATGCAACTAATGATGTTAACACATATTTATGAGTGTCAGCTCTTCACTTTTGCTCAAAATATCCTTAAGAGCGCACGAGTTTAAGCCTTTCACAGCAGCCGCTTATATATGCCTACCCAGCAGCTTTCAGCCGCTTTCTCCTCATGATTTTTACAGCCGGAGCTCCACGGAGAGGAGAGTTACTTTTTCTAATTATTAAGGATCGTGATAATGAATTTTTAATAAAATTTGCGAAAACCATAAATGAATAACAAAAAGTCTGAAAACGTGTTCGAAACAATTGTGAAAGCTCTATGAAAGTTCTATAAATATGCAAGTACTTTGTATTTACCCGTTAAAATAAATTAAAAGTGCTTATAGCCATGCGCATGACCTTTAATTACACCAGAACTTATTGAAATTATTGACAAGAAATTAATGCCGACACATATTGCAAGGCAATCCAAATTATTATAAAATTGCAGTTATAAATAAACGAAGCAATTATAAATTATCATTAATGATACAGAGCGTGAGGTAATAACATGATGGCGGGTCCGGGTATTGGACTTGGCAGTTTCTGGCTGCAACTGGAGGGGGGTTCACTCGCACACGCATACTTATATCCGCATTGTGCGCCAGACAATTTGACTAAGGTCAATCCAACGACGAACATACCAGTAAATATTAACAAAGCCAATAACCATCGGACAAAGGTACGCATTGCCAGGCGTAACGATGGAACTTGTAAGTGTATTAGTTGTAAACTCATCTATGATGAGGTAGTTAGGGAATTAGAGACCATTCGAGTGCTGTTAATTAACATTGACTTTAGGTGAAATGGAAGAATTTATTCAATATCTTCTTGATTAACTTGCAGCATTATGCAGTTGCAGTTGATGGTCATAATGAGGATGTGAAATTCTTGAAATAGTGTAATATATGTTGATGAGTTTGCTGCTCTGTTGCTGGAGTAGTACGGAAATACCATAAAAACTAAATTGAGTAAACGCTTGAGTGCAAATCAAAGTTAATTGTTTGCCAACACCTCCGTTTCTTGTTCGTCTACGGAGAGCGCTGGGAGTAAAGTTGGATATAGAGAACGCTAGTTAAATATATGATGTATATATTTCTCCCAAGAACATTTTCACTTCCGCCTAAGAGACATATTATATAATAATATAATTAAAACTGGCTAAAAGACATTCTATGAAGATGGAATCTAATTCAATAAGAACACGGTTTAATTCAGGGTCGCATTAGATATGACGAGACAAGCACCCAAAGGTCATTATATTATTTGCAGTGACATTGAAAATGGAACATCTTTATGAGTTTCAGTTATCCTTCGTCTCTTATTGTAAGTGCGGCTACTTCCTAATTGCTACAAGTGCGCGTGGCAAACAATTTGCACGCACACGAATATAAAAAAAAAAAAAAAAACGAAAAAAACAACACAAACAATAAATTGTCAGAAGAGCTAGGAAGAAGGTGGTATTGAAAGCCTCCATTAACGCTAATATCATTTCACTAATGAATATCCTCCATTCTCATCGTTCGAGCAACCTTTCAAAGCAGACTTTTGTAAGGAGACACCATTTTTACGGATTATTTGATCAAGATTTGCTGCAGTGCTGCCGCTCTATTTGCCGTTTTACACCTGCCACTTATCATAGCCATCTTCTGACTTTGCTTTGCGGATTAGCTTTTGTTTTATAAATTCGTCATGGGTGGTGGTCATTCGTCATTTAGGTGGTTCTTATCTATTAGTTCACAAAAGTGTTTTGTAGTAATTTATAGCTGCTGAAACAAAAATACCTAGTTTCAAGAGGTAAAAGGTAGACTTTTGAATTTAAGCCGTGTGGTCAACATTTTTATTGGTCAAACCTTAGGAAAATTTTGAAAATATTTAAATATACAATGCTTTTGTGATTAACCTCATGGTTTGAATTCGAGTGCGAAACGCACAACACTGACTAAAATCCTTGAATACGATTCGATAATATTAAAACAAATAAAGATGTATTTATGTGTGTACATATATAGATTTTGATAAAGTAGAAAATTAGACTCAGAGCCAAAGTAACCATACTCGACCCACTGAGCCTAAAATGAAAAGGACATATGTCCCGCACACATTAAAGCTGAACTGTTTTAGGGGCTTCTTACAAATTTGTACAATGCTCTGAACAGATTATTCATGCATTTAACAATAAAGTGGCGAACAAAAACAAAAGCAACTAATAAATAAGCTGACAAGCGTTAGCTGTAATAAAATGATTAGCCAATCGTCTGAACCAGAAGATTTTATGAATTGACGAGATGTCGATGACATGCTGTGCGCCAAGTAGAAAAAGCAATAACAATAAATAAATGTGTGGGAGTGAGTTCAGCATAAAGGACAGACATTCTCATAAAAAACTGATATTATATTTTTATGAATTTTTGACTGGGCAGTGGATTAACTGCAGCAGCAGGTGATAAAAAGCACACCGGAACATAAAAAATTGACATAATATTTATTCAACTCTATAAAATATTAAAGCAACATTCAGCAAATTATTACATGAAATTTTTCCTGAGATTTATGCCGGTGAGTAGCTTATGAGCTTACGACCTTGTGGTGATAAAAATCACAATGCGTTTAAGTGAGCCTGTGACGGCTACCGGGCTACAAGATCATTCAGTTTATATTCGAACATACATACATTGTAGATAGCATAATGAAGGAAATACACAGGCAGATGTTTGCTCGCATTTCACATTTGCAACTATCTGTCTTTTCATACAAATACAAAATATTTCCAATCGGAAGTCAATACCAAATCAATCGGCACTATTCTTTGGTTCAATAACAAACCAAATTTCCTCTAAATGCTACTCATTCAGATTACAAATATCATACAAACAATCGGTAATTTGTGTGTTGTTATCTGGAAATGCAAACTGTTTTGTTAAATGAGTTTTACTAAGCTTTCGTTTCTAAAAGTGTTTGCAATTAAAAGAAATTCTTCTGGGAATAACTTGGGGTAAATCAAACTTCACACCAAAATCCAAATTGATGTTGAAATAAAAAGTTCAAATTCGTGAAGGTTACATTCATGAACCAATTTAACGAAGTAAAATATGCATATAAACCACTTAGAGATATTTTATGCTATACAGACTTCGCTGAAACTATTCTTGTTGATTTATAGAGCACAAAACAAAATAAATTTAACCTAATTTGCACTAAACCTGAACTAAATAATGTCAGTTAAGTCTGAAGCTAAGCTATACTAAGCACAAGTAAGCCTTTTAGTGAGCTGTGGTAAGAAAGTTGTATTTAACAATGTCCATAAAGAAGTGTCCATATATGAAGGCACTATGTGTGACAAATGCTTGACAAAAGGAAAAGTATTACACTTGTAAGTACTAAAGTATGAGAGCGACATTATACTCAGTCAAATAACTGCACATACGTATAGATAAATTCATATATTATGTATTTTTGAAGCTTTAGTCTAGAATATTGTGTTTTTGCCTAAGCCATTTCAGAGTGGCGATTCTGCTGTTGTTATATATTAAAAGCAATAAGTGCAGGAATATTATGGCACAAGCAGTTATTGGTCACCACAATCGTGACCTTAACGCGAATGAGTGTGTCTGTAATAAACGTAAAATGTCGCATTTTGTTGAGTCTTTCCTTTTTTGTTGGGTCATAAGTGTAAGAATTTAAGCCATTTATATTAGTTTTTCTTCATTTTAGAATATTTGGATTAGGCTCAACTTGTCCATGGAGAGACTCTAACACTGCAAGAAAATTACTTATACTCGAGATCTTGATGATAAGAAGAAATGTTTGCGCGATGTCTACTGTCCTTCAGGCCTCAATAATTTGAGATTTGCTAACGATAACAAATTGACTTATCCTTGAGAAGCTGTAACGTATTTGTAACTCTTAAAAGGTTGGTACTATAACTGGGCAACATGGTCACCGCTTAGTTGAAAAGAATATAAGTAAATATCATAGTTTTCATATTATAATAATAAAGTACAAGATAGATATGAAATATCAATTCAAAATGTATTATATTTTTATTGTTCTCACATTTTAGTATTTATTGGCGAACTAGAAGCCCGCAGCGCAAAAACACCGTAGGAATAAAAAATTGCAAAATCAGAAAGCAGTAATGTGAAAGCGCTTTCTCAAGATCATTAAAAATCCGAAGCCACTGGTCTGAAGCAACCAAAACAAAAACCGTCTTAGATGAACAACGAGGAGTATGATCAGAAGACGAGATTAATGCGCAACTACAAACTCCTATAGAACTGAACTGTTTGTAGGAGGCCGTTATGAAAACACAATAAAACTAATGAGTAAAATCTGGAAACTGTTAATTTCTGAAATTTTAATAATTAATGATTATAAAATAATATAAAAATTTTATTATACTTATTAACTTATAATTTTATAGTTAATCAAAATATGTAAATAAAAGCTTTTTTTCTAAATTTAATTAAAAATAAATTTTTCCATCGATGATTGCAATTTATTTCCATTGAGATGTAATTATTTCGTCAAAATACTTTTCTAAAACGACCTGTAAGTAAAACGCTTTTGGATTTAGTTTCGATAATTTCTGTCAATTTACAACCGTTACTTACCGATCTAAACAGCTGACACTGTTACAGGAATTAAACAATTTCAGAGACAAGAATAAATTTTGTACAGGGGGAAAAAGGCATTTCGGTTTTACTTTTTATTATTATGAAGACTCAATCTAAATCGAACTTAGCTTTTTGTTCTATCAAGGGTACAAGCAATTTTTTACTCGAGAAATGAATAAATTGCATTGACTTATCTAACCACTTAGTCAATCACTACATTATTGCCCAATTACTATATTACATGTAACTCGCTCCGCTCTGCTTAGCACCGTCTCCAACTTTGATGTCTGAAATTGATTCGAGTTAATTAATTAATACATAATGGCGCGTTATTATTAATTGTAACGGTGTAACATGCACACCAAAAACACCAACTATTATCCACTTTCATGCTGTGCAGCATTTGAAAGTAAATTAGCTTGACTAAGCGCCATTATGTAGAATGCTTAATTGACAATGCTGGCTAAAGTGTCATTAATGATATGAAAAACAAACAATTATTCAATTACTACTTATATTGAGAGTGTTACAGAAGAACATGGTACATACGAGTATAAAGGGTGGGTCACACGTTATTTGTATTTTGATAGCTGAAGCTTTTTTCCGCTGGGATGGAAAAATTATTAATTGATGACCGTAAAGTAAAACAAACAATTAAAAATTGGTATTCAAGAAGAATATATAAAACAACAAAAAAAATTAGATAATGAAATGAAATAGTCTTCCCAAAATAATATGACTACTGACCTTTTCTGAAGAATGTTACAAAAATCGAGATTTTTTTAATTACTAAACTACTATATGTGTATGGACCAACCAGTCCAGAGATCGCTCACAAGAGTGTATTTAGTCATTCGTTGCACTTTTGTTTTCATTTCGTGATTGCTTGGCTTTTGTTTGTGCTTGACGACCTATGTTACAGATACATATAGCACGATTTACGATAGTGGGCAGTTTGAGTACACCACGTATGTATGAGTGATGCGAGTGTGCACGGTGAAACACTCTTATCAATACGCAATGAATGAATGAAAGTCTATTATGGCTGTAGCGTGAAAAAGATAGAGTATACCAATAATAACAACAGCAAATGTAAATAAGGGTGGACAAGGCGTGAAATAGAGCAGCTGTTCTTTTGACTGCAATATTTGTTTTGCTAACTTTCATGAGAATTGTTTCCTTCACACCTAACTACATTTATTGGTTCATTTATTATCCAACCATTCCTTTGCGTCAACTGAATGAAGAGGATGCTCAAATCGATGCGCAGCTTGTCGTTGTTTCGCTACTCTGTTATAATGTCTACGCTGCTTCTTGCTCGGCAGCTGCGTTGATAAACGTTGATAATCGTTCCGTCGTTGGCCGGACTTTGTGTCGCACGGGTCGCGCGTTTTCCCTTCTTCAATTAAAAATGATTTTCAAATAAAGAAATACGATACTAACGGGACCTCAAAGTGAAAGTTCGTGTTGTAGGGTGTGAGTGTTGGGATAACTAAACCTTCACTTATTTTCTTTCCAACAGCTAATGAGTAGTGAGTTACTGTAAGCTACTAAAGGTTGTTCGCTTTGTTCGATTAAGAAAGTTTTTAGTCCCAAGCGTCCCCAGTGTTTGAGATAACGCCGACGATTAAATTAGCGGCTGTTTCAAACATATTAACCGACTTGCTATGAAGTCAACTGAAATAATAAATATTTTCGAAAATTTAGCGCTTCTCACGGATTATTTTTTAGGAAACAGCTATAAATTGCTGAATACGATTACAAATGAATACAACACCATCCTTGATACCATATAAGAACTCACATTTTATAGAATTACAGAATATATGTCTGAATTCACATGCAAGTACTCACACACCTCACATACATATACTTTGCAAGACAGCTCACTAGTCGTCTAACTGCCTACATTTCATTATTTATTTATGCAGGCGTGGAATGTTGTGCATGTGATGTAGTGATAGCGTTTCCTTCCCGTTGCATTTTCACAAATATTTGTGTGATTGCCATTTGGCTCTGCGCATACATACTTATAAGTATGTTTGTTTGCAAGCAAGGCACGTCGCTGCATGTGTGGGTAAAGTGTGTAGGTGTTTGGCGTGAGTGTTGAGAATAATTTATGGAAGAACCAATGGACTAACAGTTGTCAGCTACATTATCGAACATTTTATACTTCGTTAATATAATATATGTACACGTGCGTGCATTTACCTGAATAAATATAATAATATACTGAGATTTATTCACACTGGGTATGCAATGCTAGCTCTCATTTCGTCGTGGCATTGATGACCTTGACAGTTTGACTCAACAGTCAACAGTTGACAGCATACCATGCTCACCATTCGATGCATAATATCAAGTTATAAGCTCTTTATATAATTTCTTATTTACGTATGGACATGGCTATATATTTATGTATATATGGATATTTGAAATCATTATTATGCGTTCGATTGTTGACTCTTTTAAAAACACGTAAATCAAGAATATACATATTTATTATCTATATATCGTTGTATAAACACATTTGTGTATGAACCCTTAATTGTGAGCGCTTACACTCCCTCTTATGTACAAATATATATTCTGATGCCTTTAAGCTCACAGTTACTTGTGTTTTTAATCTTTCAACAGTCTTCACATCAACGACATATGCCGCTGTTGGCCTTGCGTCTATAAATTTCAATTTGTAATTTGATCGCTATTGACACTTCAGTTATAAGCTATTAAAATCCAGACATTATGGAAAACATTTGATATATCACATTGTACATGAGTCACTTAGCAATTAAAATATTCAGTGTAACTTTCAATTAATTTCCTTCCATAAATCGAACTTTTCGACCATAATACAAAATTTAAAATTCTATCGAGGCGGAATTCTAAAAAGATCTCTATGTCGTATGGAGGCGAAAAAAAAATGATATTACACTTAAATTTAAATTGCATAAATCAGCATGGGATACAGACACCAAGAGAGAAAAATAGCAAACTGCAACAATCAAATTACAGAATACATGTTTAAATAAATAAAACTGTGTAGAAATCCATATTTTACAGCTTTGAGAAGTTGTATGTTTTAATGAAAATTCTATAACTTGAAGTCGCTCTAACTCGTAGTTGTTTAGTGGATTATGGTGATTCGAGTTAGAGACGGTGGAATAGTATATCTATATTAGCGTAAATTTTTTGTGAACTTTAACAATTTTTTTTTTTTGGTTATTTCGTGAAATGGTACGGTATAATCATGGATTGCACGTGTCGATCAAAAATATTAACTGGATTGTCGCCATCCGCCATTCGATCAGCTGCTGATATTAACATTGAAATTCAATATAATTCGCTAACAGACAAAAGCTGAGTATGTATTAAATTTGACACAAAAATTTATGTTAATTTTTAGAACATTTCTAATATATTTCGCCTCATTAAAGTCCCACATACTGTTGAAATATCTCTACAATTATACTGATTTAGTGAATGCAATCGCTATTTTCCTTATCTAATCACGAAGCGTTGACATTTTCCATTATATTCAAACTCTATATTTGGCACACTGACTGATTCATTTCGACAAATACGAAAATATATAATAATAAATACGAAAAAATATCGCAGATTTTATTAAATATTGAATTTTCCCGCTGATAACAGCACTGATAAGGTGTCAAGTCAACTTTAATGAAAATCGTATTTGTATGTACATTGAATATCAAGAATAAATGAGAGAAAACATAATATTCATTTTACCACAAATATGACTAGATCAATATATGATAAATACAATCAATGACAAATAGATTATCGCGAACTTGTGGTTTGTTTAATAAACAGCTGAACTTGAAATGTTTAATGCAAAGTATGATTTTTCCATATCAATAGGTTGATTACAAAGCGATGGTGGGTAGATAGGACACTTAACGCAAAACCTATACACGCAGTTATAATTGATTTCGCTGTCATGTACATATATTCGTTATAGGATTAGCTCAAGCGACTAAAGGGTTACAATGAGTGCAGGAATAATTCGTTATACGCAGAAGCATTGTATGAACTACGGAAGTTCTCTGAGGTGCCAATGTATGCATTTAGTGTCATCAAGAGTCAATCCTATCTTTGCTATCGTTCAATAGCAGTGTTTAACTAAATATTCTCATCCATTTGTGCATGATATTTCAACCCTTCCTTAGTACATAGAGTAAATTGTACATATACTAGTATATTATATACTTGTATTCTTCTATATGCTTAAAGGCATGTATAAAGATATGTGTTTGTGTTAATTGAAAAACGTTCACAAATGCAAATGGTTATTTGATATTTTGCTTGCCATTTGCGGTTAATTGTCTTTTGCTTTTCTCGTGTCAATATTTGCCGTTCACTTGAAGTATAACAAATAAGAAGCAGAGACTTTATGGCTGCCAAACAGAATCCCATCCGGATAAACTGGCCCTTCCATTTGATGTTTTTACTCTCACTTTTTATTTTATTTTGTATGAGTTTTTCCTTTTATGAGCTCTGAGTGGAGCTTTACCTTCATGAAATTTAACAATTCACGATTCTGCGAACCCTTACAAAGAAAGTGCCAGCATAATTCCGTCTATGACTCTTAAGTTTAGCAGCCCGCAGTTTCACTCCCGAGGGTATTACTGGAGGCTTTAGATTACAATATTTTTTATAATTTTTCCTGGTTTGACAGTGAGTCTTGACCACTTGTTGTCTTAAGTACAAATTCTACAATAAATTCAATAATAATAATTTCATTACTGAAAACTTATATTTTGACGAAAGCTCATATAGACATTGAGCTATGCACCTGACCTTTTTCTCTCTTCGTGATATCTTGTCAATTTTAGCTAAAATAAACTGAAATTAAATAGTTTTTGACAAACAACCAAATATCATAACTGAACAAACTCTTTTCACTATTCCCTCACCAAGAAACTCCAATACTGAATATCCTCTTCATAATTGCATTCTGTCATTTGCGCCATAGCACGAACGGATTATCGAACGAGTCAAGTTTCAATTATACGTACACATACACTCAGCCATTACTCATACGCCATGGTGTGCGTGAACTTTCCCAGTTAATTAAAGTTATAATGGCACACATAAATACACAATTGCGACATGTTTATATGTACTTGCACTGGTACCTCCATCGAAAATTTGTCACACAGCGACGTCACTCATTCACCACTCAGCATCACACATCACTAGCTTTATGTGTGCGTTGGTTTAAGTGCTTGATATGCCCTGTGTGACCCCAATTGTGGCACTTGACAGTCATTCGTTGGGCTTTTTGTTTGCCATTATTTACCCGTCGTGCTGTCGCTTACTTGTCTGCAATGCTTTTCCTCTTTCATCGCTTTCATTTTTAAAATTTTTTGCTGTCTGTTAACTTGTTGATCCTTTCGCACAATATTTATGGTTTCAGTTACCTCTTTAGTTCCGTTTGTGATTGTTTTGAGAAGTAGTTTGAATTTATATTAAAACATTATTTAAGTTTCTGCAGATTTTCGCGAAGTACTTTTGTTTATTTCTGTGATGGTTTCTCGAAAAAGCCAATTCTCATATTTTTTTCTATGTAGATTACATTTTTAAATTCTTGTATTAAATCTCGCCGACGATCGGAATCTAACTAAAACACAAATTGAGAAAACGAACCTGGAATGTTTTCGGTTCGTAAACCTAATGGAATTTCTTCTTCTTGCCATCGACGTTAGTTAACAATCCATTGGACTGCTTGACCGTCATATTTTATGGCCAATTTAGTAAAAATTAATTAAATATTGATTCGCGCAAATTGATGACATTTGCTTCTGATGGTGTAATTTACGAACACCAAATACTTACATACAATGATGTATTTATAAAACTCAGTCTAGATTTAGAAATGAATTTTTTTGTGTGGTTCAAATTTGTTTTGTTGCTTAAATTGTTTTGCGGAATTGTTAATTAATGGAATAGCTGTTGAAATATGAAATATGAGTTATTTTTAGTTTATTTAAGAGTGAATGTGTATTTAGAGGAAATCATATGAAAAAATCTGTAGAAATTAGCACATGCGTTGATTACCGATTCTGCAAAAATTCAATGTCAACACTAAGGCAACTAATTAAACAGTCTGCATCGCTAGTTAAAAGGCGACACAAAAAAGTGTCCTCTCATAGGAACGCGCATACAGATTTACTGTTAGTTAACTAGCAAGTCCGTAGTATACATATCAGACCTGCCAACAGCCTGTAAAGGTACTAATATAGCAAGCAATCTCTCTCACCAATACTTCATTTGCATTTGAGTTGCCACCGCGAGAGTTGAAAGCATTTTAATTGGCGTTATGAGATGCAACTTTCATTTGCAACGAATAAGTGTACGCTAATGCACTAACATTGAAATGATTATGCACCCACGGAATTATGCAATAGAGTGAGGATTGCCTAATAATCCTTTGTAGGTAAATTTATTGTAGCCTTTTCTATCTATGTTTCAAATTATGTACATTGTTGGCCAAGTAAGTGAAAATTTGCTTCCCAACAGTTATATTTTACACTTTTTAATATGTATGTTCACTGCATGATTCTAGCACATGAAGGTCAAAGTGATGTCTATTTAAAATTCCGTTTCGGTACGCAAGACCTTTCACACACAACTGTCAAATTAAATTTGTATGTGTCTCCTCGACGTTATATGTATATCACAGAAATTTTGTCAAAACTGAAATTCACAACACAAAACCTGTGAAAACGGTGAGCCATGCCGCGCACACGAGTTTTTTCGATTCGACATAACTAGCTACCTGGGAATATATATATAAGTGTACAACCCTGTCTGCATTTGATCATTTTATGGTCCCAATTTACCACACATTCTTTTACGCTCGCACATATACATGCGTTGAATGCAACACATCATAATCGACCCAACAGCGAAGGTAATCTGAAAACCTGAATAAAATTCGGTTGCTGAATATTAATACTATAAGGTTAGACTACAAATTCATGAACATCTATCAACAAAAAACATAATTTTTATGAATTTACATTTGAATGTAGCCGCCTTGCGTATGTCTGTTCGCCAATGCGTATGAGTGTCTTTTTTAAACCAAATTGTTTTCACTTTTAACAAACTTACGACATGTTAATAGAATAGAAGACAATGATGTTATAAAATTGTGTAACCCTTAATATGCTTGTTGGTAGTCAGTCTCTATAATAAATAAATATTTCCGCACAAACACTCAAAGCTCTATATTATATTAAGAATAATTTATGAAACTTATCTCCGGAATGGAATAACATTCAACTCTCATCGCGATAGATTATTACCATGCAACAATAACAAACTATCGAAATTTATCACTACACCAAGGAGAGAGGAGCGGAGGGCATGCAGAAGTTTTAATTGTAATCCGCTGACGCCACTCGCGGTCTTTGTTCAACAGCCATGATAGAACTCACACTAATGCTTCTTAAGTTTCTGATGCTGCTCACTACGGCCTTATCACAGTGAAACGCATTTTAGCGTAGCTTTTTGCTCGCAGTCTGCTGCTGCAGTCAAAAATAACATTAAAAGTCGAGGACAACAAATGTCAATATAAAAGTAGGATTGAACCAAATTGGGTATCAGAGCAAAGCGGTATGAGAATGCCTTCCATGCTTCTATCACTGTTGTAAAACTTTAAAATATTATTTTGAAAAATAGAATTTAAACACTTTCTTAGAAAATTTATAAATTAAAATCAAATTTCCCATTCTCTTCAACCTCTCAGGACCAACAATCTGTTCAAACAATGCAATAATTACTATTCTACGGTAGGGGCAAAGCATGGAGAATCCCTGTAATAACTAATACGTACGTCAGTCCTTCGTCGCTCATCATCAATGGGGCCACTGCTGGGCGAAATTTAGTCTGTTGACTCTTGAGAATCTTCAGTCAGCTGGTATAGTTTACCAAACTTTTGACAACCCCATACTTATACTTTGCTTTGATTTGCAAATCCATCAAGTGGTGAGAATGACGTAAGCGAGCGTTAGCCTAAATAAATGTCGGAAAATATTGAAATTTTCAGGAACTGTAACGTTTTAACATGCATTCATAATTGCCCATATTCAAATTTTACTAAACAAATAAGAAAATTCTTATTCTCTGCATATAAAATCTATATTCACGAGATTCTTTTGAAGACGATGCCAAAATATAATTTTACTGCAAAGTTTAACTGTCGCCATTAGGCAATCGCAGACAGACACATATCCAAATGAAAGTCTCGAGAAAACTATAAATATGCTTATAGACAATGCATTGGAGTAATGCTGAAAGATGCCACATGAGTTGGAAAGGCGTCGCACAAATATACAAATGTCTGAGGCAATATTTACACGTGTGTTCACTATAAGTGATGTTGGTAATTTCAACTTTTATTACGACTGGCAGCTGCCGCAAAGAGAAAGAGAGAGAGCATATGATGCCCAAAGTAGGAGTAGAGAAAAAAATGATATAAAATAGAAATACCCAACCTAGTGTATGCGACAGCTAAGTCGCGTAAAGGTGGCGAGCACGTCATATCGCCTACGATGTCAAAGCGCCTAAAAGCATGAAACGGAAAATATATGGGTGGGAAGCAAGGGAAGCATCACATAAGTGGAGAAATGGCATACTAGTGCAATAACACATACACATATACTCATGTGTATGATTATTAAAGCGCATTCATCTGTAAAATTTACACACATATTTGGCGTGAATAGTTAAAAACATACACGTGGAAGTTTAGCCTCATATATATAGTACAATGCCTATGTATGGATGTATATACATATATGTATGTATGTTGTACTGTAATCATTTCCGCCTTTCACTCAGTTTTGGCATTCATTGCCTTCCGAGAAACCGCCAATAATTTGGTCGACACACATTGCTTGACAGCATAGAGGGTTGGTGAGTATACACCGGCTGGCGCTTTTAAGTAGGCAATGTTTTGCCGGCACAATCTGTGAACGATGCGAATCAATCAGCTACGAAGTGTTGGATGTTGGAAGAAATTAGGTATGAAATGACACAAAAACCGAGAGTGAGAGAGAAAAAGGCAGAATACATTGCGCCGCCATTAAGTACCGGTCGCCATTAAGTACCGGTTTCAAATATCATCGGATATACTCCTATGTAGATCATATTATTGTTTTGCCATCGGGCTAGTTTGTCGGCAAGCAATATACCAAAATTGATGATGTTTTCGAATTTTCATTGGTCCGTTATTGTCCGTAAGCTGTTCCTATGCACACCAGCTCAATAATGGAGTTTTTTTAATGGATGGAATAATATTTTTTATTGAATGTACACACAAGCAGGCGAGTTCCTGTTTATGCTTGTACATTTTCACTTATACACAAATTTATAGCCACAATCAAGCGAGTTCGCTTATATGACAGCAAATTTGCAAGGTTTTGATTTGTCCATGAATGTATCTTTATATTGTGAGGGTTGGCTTGATTGATCACGTGCCTTCATTTGCTTGCTTATTTGTGTATTTATATAAATTGTTGAAGCGTGCTGGCTAACGCTCCTCACATCAATAAACTCATATACACATACATAAATATACAAATAACAGACGCTGTGTTGGAAAAAGCTTTTAAAGATGTTTCACTTCTTTTGGTATAGCAGGTTACGACTGCCAGCAATCGACAGATTTTCTTACAGGGTCACAATAATATCTCAGTTTTTATTAGAAATGTTCTTCGAGTTGTTGAAAGCCTAGAACACAAGTTTGATGTGCAAATAAATATGAATAATGTGCTTTTGAATTTACTGTGTGTGAATTGTTGCTGATAATAAATTTCATTAATTCTACTATTCATCTTAGATTGAGTTTTATTATGCGCGAATACATAACAATTATTTGGAGCTTAAAAATATAAATAAATAAATAAAATGTAATGAAGTAATGTATTTAACGATTATTCCGATTTGTTAAGATTTTCATATATACAGTACGAATATGGAAAATAATTAAATGCTGAATTTTTAAAACTCAAAAAAAAAATAATAATAAAAGCAAAAGTATTCTGCAGAACCTTCTATATTATTCTATTCAATTTTGAAGAATGTCATTTGCAAATTATTATTATTAAAAATTCTCATTTATCCCAAAAAAATATTACATTAATGCTTTAAGCACCATACTTATTAATGAGAAACGTAAGTTAACTTAATAACCATATTTATTAAGCGCTCAAAGCGTTAGGCACCATCTATTGTTGCTTGGCATGTCGCTTGTACAGTGAGAACAGGTGTGGTGAGTAAAATCGAGACAAAGTTCCTTAATATTTATCTATTGTCAAGACAGACCAGCACGTATGCCAAAGGAACTCCCACTCAAACGTGAAAAAGGTAGACGGCAAACATCTCTACTGCATAACTGCGTATTTCCTCTTGTGTATATAATAAACAATTTTTTTGAGGATATGGAAGTTTGCAGATGGCATATTAATTTAATATGTATTCATCATAATGATGCATGCAGCACCTCTGTTATGCTCTGTAGACATTTAAATCACCTTTTGTGGCGTTGGGGGTTGATTTTCTGGTTCAAGTGTTTCGACGCCTAAAAGTGTGCTAACAAATAAAATATACATTATTGGCACTGTGAGTGACTTTTGTGCCATGGCGCTTGAATATCCAGAGATAGATATTTCATATGATGTGTATGTAAGATATATGTTTGTGGTGGTAATATTTGCCTTTTAAGTTGTTTGTTTTGTGTGGATTTGTTGATGGTTGTTATTTGTTGATAGTGTCGACATTCGAAATTGTACAGCGTATGTGTTAAGTGCATACAAATACATATATATGTATGTACGTTTATTTGCAGCAATTTCTATAAGTGAAACTGTGAAAATATTGATACCAGCCAAACACATACACTCAAGAACATTCCAGACATATTTTTACTTAGAAATGACGATGCTTCAGTCAATATGTTTAGGTAAATGTATATGTATACACTCGCTCATAGATATTGGCAATAGAATTTTCCCTTTGGAATTCTACGTTGGCGTCTAAATAACCGATACGCAAAGCCGCCCAAAAGTATGTTTGGAAATAGAACGTAGATTTTCTTCAGAAGCATATATAAATTCTAACGCACATATTTACCTTGGCCAAGACTTTACCAAATGAACATGCCTGGTTACAGACTCTTTGTCTGGCTTGTCAATTTGAACACACCTTTATCGCCTTTAGTATTTCAATTATGTATCTTATTGTATCATAATTTACATAAGCGAATGCTTTGCTAATATATATGACAATTAATGTGTTCAAATGCAAGTATGTGTTTTTAAAAGTTTGAATGCTAAGACTGTTATTGTCTGACTAAAGACGCAATTATTTATAGAATGTTCAACTATATAATTGTCGCTGTCAAGAGGGCAGCGATGGGAAAATTAAATAACATTACAACTGGGCGTATTAGTTTAAAGGGGCCAATGCTTCGAATATATCATCTTAGACAATATACATAATTAAAGTCACTTATTTTAACATTAAAAATTTTAAGAATTCTGCAGCAAGTGCACACATGATGTGTAGACTTAAAATGTTTCACCGCAAAATGCATTGCAAATTTCTAACTTCATTCAAACTTTTATGAAATTTTTCTTAATTGCTGTGAAAACTCGTTTACTCAATCACATTGTTTTTCAGAATTTCTTCCATTGCACGAATCTTTGTGAATGCTTTTTTCTTTTGAGATTTTTTTTCGGTCATTTTCGATATGCCTTTGCAGTGTATGAAACCTTGACCGAATTTTTTTTTTTTGCTCGGCACTTTCACACACTTATATAAATATATATTTTTTAACATAAGAGTACGCGTATACTCTGTGAATATGAGATATTTAAAAGCGTTTCTTTGTGTTTCTTCAATGATTTCTTTTTTATTTCCTACTAATTTCAACTTTTTTGTTATCAATTCTTTTCGGTTTGCTAAGCATTTGGTCAACTTTAATATTCATATAAATGAATATCGAAGCAATTTGTCAGAAGTATGACAAAAAATCACTGGAATTTCATTGATTTGAGTTCGGAATATTCATATACATTACATATATCATACTATATATGATACAAGTTAGAGCAATTCACAGAAGTAGACGTACGCGGCGTATACGCAACATTTGAATAACCGATGTTGAGGGAAAAGCCGTATATAGCTTTTAGTTTCGTTCTTTTATGTTACCAGTCCCTTCACTATTCGTGTGTTTGCATCGCAAACAATTTGAATTCAAATTAACTGCAAATTTTATAATAAATCTTCGAAAATATATGAACGCAGTATTACTGACAAGTGAGATAAATTGCAAAGATACACTAAATAAATGGAAGATTGTTTGTAATTTGAGGGAGCATAGTTTGCCTGTATCGTATTGCAACTTAATTCAATGTAAATTCCAATCTGAATTGTAAAAATAAATTTAAAAAATTCACATGAATCAGATCAGGCAAAACACAATGAATATAGGAAGTAACAAATAAACTTAAACAAAATACGCGCGTTCACCAATGTCTGTGATCCATTTTGCTTCAGTATATTTTAAAATTTCTCTTCCTTTGCCAAATTCCCGCTCACTGCTGTGTGTTCTTAAAATGTCACTCATACGACACGACAAACAGCTTTTACCTTTTTTAACTTTCACTTGATTTTGTTAGGAGTCACAGAAGGACTGTGGGCATTCTTAGAAGCATATATGTTTCGACACTTCGTGTAAAGGTTATTTATTTAAATACACCACACGTATGTCGACTCTCCTCTGTGTACAAATATACGTATGAACATTTGCTGCTCCATGTAAATTTCTGCCATGATTTATTGTTTAGCAGCCACCGATACCAGAGCAATTGCTACAGAACTCATTTATCAAATTATAAAATAATAGCAGATTAAAGTTGACTGTGTAGAAAAGCGTACACGTCAACAAACACAAGGAAGGTTCGACATCGAGAAGCTGCAATCACAACCGACAGCCGAACGATTTTCTACTCGACTTGCACTCCTGCTCTCTGAGAGCACTCATCAGAATCTCGGTATAAGGGAGCTGTGGGACGGCATATCAAACTCCTTACGTACAGCTGCAACCGAAACCATTGGTTTTCGGAAAAGTCAAAAAAACAGCTGGTATGATGAGGATTGTCGTCTCGCAGTGGAGAGAAAACAGACTGCCTACCTCGCAATGTTGCGATCGACCGCAACACGAGCGGGATGGGAAAGATACCGAGAGCTGAAGAGGGAAGCGAGACGCATTTGCAGACAAAAAAAGAAAGAGGCCGAAATGCGTGAGTATGAAGAGCTTGACAAGCTGGCCGACAGGGGTAATGCTCGAAAATTTTACGAAAAGATCCGGCGACTAACTGAAGGTTTCAAGACCGGAGCGCACTCCTGTAGGACCCCCAGAGGTGATCTAGTTATTGATGACAAGAGTATACTGAGTTTGTGGAGGGAACACTTCTCCAGCCTGCTGAATGGCAGTGAAAGTACAACACCAGGAGATGGCGAACCCGATTCCCCAATCGACGACGATGGAGCAGATGTTCCATTGCCCGACCGTGAAGAAATTCGAATAGCAATTACCCGCTTGAAGAACAATAAGGCGGCGGGTGCCGATGGATTACCGGCCGAGCTATTCAAATACGGCGGCGAAGAGCTGATAAGGTGCTTGCATCAGCTTCTTTGCAGAATATGGTCGGAAGAAAGCATGCCTGACGATTGGAATCTCAGTGTACTCTGCCCAATACACAAAAAGGGAGACCCCACAATTTGCGCCAATTACCGTGGGATAAGCCTCCTCAACATCGCGTATAAGGTTCTGTCGCGCGTATTGTGTGAAAGACTAAAGCCCACCGTCAACAAACTGATTGGACCTTATCAGTGTGGCTTTAGACCTGGAAAATCAACAACCGACCTGATATTCACCATGCGCTAAATCTTGGAAAAGACCCGTGAAAATAGGATTGACACACATCACCTTTTTGTCGATTTTAAAGCTGCTTTCGACAGCACGAAAGGGAGCTGCCTTTATGCCGCGATGTCTGAATTTGGTATCCCCGCAAAACTAATACGGCTGTGTAAGCTGACGTTGAGCAACACCAAAAGCTCCGTCAGGATCGGGAAGGACCTCTCCGAGCCGTTCGATACCAGACGAGGTTTCAGACAAGGTGACTCACTCTCGTGTGATTTCTTTAACCTGATGCTGGAGAAAATAATACGAGCTGCAGAGCTAAACAGAGAAGGTACAATCTTCTATAAGAGTGTACAGCTACTGGCGTACGCCGATGATATCGATATCATTGGAAACAACACCCGCGCCGTTAGTTCTGCTTTCTCCAGACTGGATAAGGAAGCGAAACGTATGGGTCTGGTGGTGAACGAGGACAAGACGAAATATCTCCTGTCGTCAAACAAACAGTCAGCGCATTCGCGTCTTGGCTCCCACGTCACTGTTGACAGTCATAACTTTGAAGTTGTAGATAATTTCGTCTACCTGAGAACCAGCATTAACATCAATAACAATGTCAGCCTGGAAATCCAACGCAGAATCACTCTTGCCAACAGGTGCTACTATGGACTGAGTAGGCAATTGAAAAGTAAAGTCCTCTCTCGACGAACAAAAACCAAACTCTACAAGTCTCTCATCATTCCCGTCCTACTTTACGGTGCAGAAGCATGGACGATGTCAACATCCGATGAGACGGCACTAGGAGTTTTCGAGAGAAAGGTTTTGCGAAGATTTATGGTCCCTTAAGAATTGGCAACGGCGAATACCGCAGACGATGGAACGATGAGCTGTATGTGTTATTCGACGAATAGACATAGTGCAGCGAATAAAAAAACAGCGGCTACGCTGGCTAGGACATGTTGTTCGAATGGATGAAGGTGCTCCAGCTCTGAAAGTATTCGATGCAGTACCCGCTGGTGGAAGCAGAGGAAGAGGGAGACCTCCACTCCGATGGAAGGACCAGGTGGAGAGGGACCTGGCTTCGCTTGGAATAACCAATTGCGGCCAAACTGCCAGAAGGAGAGATGCGTGGCGCGCTGTTTTGGACTCGGCTATAACCGCGTAAGCGGTGTCTACGCCAGTCAAGAAGAAGAAAGTTGACAAGCAGCCGGATACCCATGTAAATATGATTAGCAATTTAAGTAAATCATATCAGAGGGAGAGACATTGGCTAAACTAAAGGGAAAGATGATGAAGACGAGATCATCTTAGTCTACTCAGAGTAATTCCCGCACACCAGAACTAAATTGATAATTTTCAAATCACTTAATTATTTAATAAAAGCAATATTCTACAAAATACAACCATTCGGCGAATTTCCTTAAATCATACGTAATGATATTTTAATTAAATGTCAGAGCAATGTGACAACTTCGTGACAGTTCCAGCAAATAAACTTGACTATCATTTCATTTGCCTCTAAAATTATATGAAATAACTCGTCGAAATCTAAATGAACCTTTCATATTTGGGTTTATGGACAAGTCGTAAACAAAAGGCAGAAAGTTAGTCTTCAATCACACCATAAATTCTTGGTGCTACATAAACTTAAGGGGTTGTATACAGTTAGACGGCCGAAAAAAAGTGAATTTTCCAGAATTTTTTCTGAGAAAACTTTTTAATTTATTGATCCAAAAATATATACACATATTATGGTATCTTTTAACTGTATTTTAAGATTTATTACTAGTAAAAATATTTATTTGAAAAAGAGCTACAGCTGATCTCCAGGAACTCCTCTCAAAAAAGACGTTTTGCGGTGACCACTATATCTCGGAACTGGATCATCCGAAATTAAAAAACCAAACAGATTTCGTTAAAATAATGTTAAATCTAGTGATTAATCGAAGGAATAAGCAAAATAAAATTTTTTGACAAAATGGCGGTTTCTAAAAAAAAAAATCGATTCTTCACCGAAATTTCGGCCATAAATTGTTTATAAAAAAAAAAATATTTATCGGAAAAAAAAATTCTTCGATTAATTACTAAAAAATATATTTAAGAAGGTCGTGTTAATTTGAAAATTTTTTAAATTTGAGACTAATCGGTCTAGCCGTTTTCGAATAATGTTGGTCACCGACTTTAAAAACACCATTTTGAGAAAAACGCGTTTAAAGTTTAGACCTTGTACTTCAAAGCACTCTGAAACGCCTTTTCAAATTTTTCATTTGCTTGTAGCTTTGAAAATATTCACCGGAACGATATGAAATTTTCTGTGTGTATTCTTAAATATATGTACACTAGCTGACTCCGCAGTCGTTGCACTGCGTGAAATTATTTGTTTTGAAAACAAAGTTGAATTTGTATAGTGTTGGAAAAACATGTATTTGCGATTTTTCTAAATGCAACGCAGCTTAATAAACAACATTTTTTGTTTTCTGTTCCGGTGCGTAAATGTACAGAGAAGATGATTTTTCAACTCGTGAATCAAGCATTCTGCCCCCTTGTAAGTCCCTTTAAAAAAATCTTGCAACTATTACATTATTCGATAGCTGCTTGAAGATTGCGAAGCATAATAAATGACAAAGCATTATAATGACAAAGAATTTAGAAATTTCACTGGATAATTCACAGCTTCGTCTTCATTTTCAACATGATTGATCGATGTGTATGAACACCGGAAGTTGACTTTAAGTCGTATAGATTAAATCATCCACATCGGTATTTTTGCCAGTTAAAAATGTGCGTGCACTCAACCAATCGTAGTTACGATAAATTTGGCTAATATTCGGATTGATATCAAACCATTAGAAGTATTAACCAGAATTTGCCCAGTTCTTTGCAGATCTTCTGCGGTGCTATCCTGTTGCAGGAACACACGCATATTCATGGTCAATCATATGGTTTTCGCGTGCCGCCACAAGTACGATGACTTGAGACATGCGTTCAATTCCTCCGCCGCTGTTGATTTCGAAATAACAGAATGTGTTTGTCAATAACAGTATCATTACGCCACAAAAGCGATGATTATTATTCCACAGATCTTTCATTGTTCTGCCAAGTGCTTCTAGAAAATTGCGCTCATCTCATAGATGTTTCTTAGATTTGCATATTTTACTGAAGCTACAATGTCGAATGTGCCGTTCTTCCAACTTCAAGTAGCGTTGCTGCAATTCCAGTAGATGCGAGAGCCAACGTAATGCCATTTTGAGATCGAATTGTTGCCAAAATCCCGTTTTCTACACAGTTACCACTGTTTCTTCGCTCCTATTGGTTATTGGTGATGCTATATAGCCTATAGCCTTCCTCGATAAATGGACTATCCAACACAAAAAGAATTATTCAATTCGAACCAGTAGTTTCGGAGATTAGTGCGTTCAAACAAACAAACAAACAAACTCTTCAGCTTTATAATATTAGTATAGATTAAGAAAATGAAATAAAAAAAATCGATTTTTTGAAAATTCTAACTGTATATAACCCCTTAAGTACTGAAGTACCCAAATCCCAATTAAAAAAGCAAACAAAATATTTATAAGCAATGGAATACAAATGTCGAATAATTACAAACTCTCGTTGCTTATTGTTTTAGTAATGTAAGATGCTCGCTAACAAGTGCAATTAACTAGGAGAGAGATAAAGCGAAAACTACAATTACCTTCTATGAATATGGAAATGAAACACCAACAACTAGTTGTGCTGTCCAACAGCTTCACAAATATTTAACAATTGCAGAACTATTTAGAACACCTTACCAAACGAGACTTAATCAAAGTGAAAATAATTGCAATATTTTGATCAAATTTGATAGTACATGGTCATATACCCACTCAAATATTGCCGAATCTTGTAAAGACAGGATATGAAATAATTTTTATAACGTATGGCATAAGTATATATGTATTATATAAGCATAAGTAGTATAATTTTCATAATGTAACCTTTTTTATTTTATGAGGCCAGTTTCCGCAGTATTCAATTTGAGTGCCTATTTTTGTATATCCAGCATAGAACTCAATTTGATAGTATTGTGAAGAAACAGTTTTAATTAATGTGAACATTTTTACATTTTCGTTCGAAATGTCCTCCTCACCTTAAAGAGACAACGTAGACTGATATAATAATAAATGCGTGAAATCTAATTTAACTACTATAATATTCCAGCAATAATCAGCAAACTTTAACACATTTTTTTCTCCAGCAGCCTCAATAATCAATGTCGATCATCAGTTGTTGCTATGATCGACACCTTTATATGAGCGTAATCCGGTTTAACTAATATTACAATTCAAAACAGACTCTTTTTGAACCAGCAGCATCAACCATGGCGTATGAGTAACAAACAAAATGAAAACATATTTCAGAAAGGCAGCAAAGGCATGCATTCATATAAACATATTTGAAGGCTTATGTGCGACATTAAATATGCAAATCCTTGTAACTTCATTTGACGCAACATAAAATATTTTGCGGTCGCCAAATTGACAGTCTTCACTGCTTCTCAAGCCTTGGCATGCCAATGTGTTCATTCCGCTCCTTAAAAGTAATTCGAAGCTGTTGCCTTTGTTTATACAAATGTCTGCGTAAATATATGTGTAATGGCATCATTTTGTGCAATATAAAATTTATACGGTTAACTTTTTATGTGCAATTCGTTTAAGAAACTCGTACTCGTCTGAGTTGAAAATCTTTAAGTGCTGTGAGTAGCAACTTTCTCAGTCACGCTGTGACAACAACAGTAATATTTGTCTATAAAATATAGCGCAATCAATACTTGTGGTAATGTGTATGCGGAAGAGTACTATGGTCCGCATGTGATAAGAGTTTTGTTGTGAATGGCGATGATTGAAAATACACAAGAGTGACTTTGTGACGTGCAACCATTTTTCACTTTATGCCAATGAGTGTGGAAAATTGCATTGACTTTTCCAGTATTGTGACCATAAAATACAGATTTTTGCAGCTTTCGTAGAAGAAAGTTTTTGTTTTGACTTTTTTGATGCTATAACGTGCTTTATAAATAGGTTTTTGTCGTTTAGAAGTTTATTTATTTATTTATTTTTTTTGACAATCTAAGTTTGTTTGTTTTAAATTCCAGGGAACTTGAACCATGGTGGTACTCCCATTTTATCCAGATGGGAGATGTCTGCCCCATGAGATTATGCCCTTTAACTTGATCGTCGTCAGATTATAAACCGCATTTATATAATTCGTCTGCTTTTCTCTTCCCTTATATAAAATATTAACATTTTATATTCCTGAATCCTAAGTTCCATTCCTAAATTCCTTACTGTTTGCAAAAATGCCTTTATTACTCTTAACCCTTCAACAACAAATAGTAACTAAAGAGTCTAAATAATATATATTTGCGTAAATTGCAAAAACCAGTGAAAAGACAAATACCTTTTCTTCCACACATCAATAAACAGCAGACACATCCATGACGTATGAGCACCATTCTGCGAGACGAAGATTACTCTTCAGCTGCAATGCGCAAATTACAATTACTTTAAAATTATTCTCAGAAATTTTGCGAGGAACAGAAAAAGATTTGAACGGGAGCACGCACACGAGTTACATATTGTTATATTCACCTCACTATTTATATATGTATATAATTATTCTCTCTTTTATTATCAACTCCTTTTGTTTTACTCATACTATTTGCTCATACTATTAATTTGATCATATATTCATTCTTGTGTTAGGCTTATAAGTATAAGCATCTTTAAATGGAGTAATAAAATTTATGTATATATATAAATATATTTAATAAACAATTGTGTTTTTTATAACTCAGGTGTTCGCTTAAGGACATATATACAAAATTTAATTGAGGAAGGACTGTTTCGCAGCAAAAATACAATGTGGGAAAAATATCGGAATTTTTAATATTAGTAATTATAATTTTTTAATATTTCATTTTTTTTTTTTTTTTTTCAATATTTCCTTATTTATTGAATCTGCTTGTTTTTAAGCCTAACAACAAGTTATAAAATCTTAAATCTATTTAAAAGCTAGACAAGCTCAACCAAGTGATTGAGCTGTATTGGTGAAACGTTGCTCTTTAGTACGCAGGCATATCCCTTCTTTTTAGGCGTGTTTGATCGCAGGAATGTACTAAAGCATTAGCCAATATTTCATTTATTTCATAAAATTTAACTTATGATTAAATAAATTATGCATATCTGACCAATGCCTTCTTAATATCCTAATACTCCTAAAACTAATCCTGTTTAACACCAACCAAATTGTACAGAATTTAGTTCGAAATTTTATATTTTGTGCAGTATTGTACATTAAACTGCTCCACAAGCAGGCTCTTTGTTTCAAGTCATTCGTTCATTTAAGATGACAATGCAATGTTTTGATCTCAGCGAACAAATCAAATCAACACCGCACGCAGAGTAGCAAAAGCAAATGCTTGCATGACATTTGTAGGACCAAGCATTGTTGCTTCCAAAATTACTGTCGGAAAGGCAATGAAAATCAAGTATATGACAACGAATGCAACAAAACGTTTTCTAACACATGTCTGCACACATTGTTGTTATTTTTATTCTAAAATGTAAATTATTTTATAAAAAGATTAATTTCAAGACTATTTGTACACATGAAAATACTATTTCTTTTAGTATTAATGAATTTATATGCATTATTTGCTCTACATAGGGAACGATCATTTAACAGCAAGTGCATGTTACACTCGTGGCTTTTTCGCTAAGCAAAAAAACCAATGATTAGTTTTCATTGCCTTTCAAGCCTAAAAACGAGTAAGCATTGCATTGCATTGTCGTGAATACGAACAAGTGTTGCTTGCGTATGTCTTTTGATGTTCGTTGCTATTTAGGTTCACTGCTTATATAGTTTCAAAAGCCCAGTTGAGTTGGGAAATGGTGTTCAAAGACAAATTAAATCGCATTTATTTGGTTGAATGCTCCACACATGGTTTAGCATCTTTCGTGGTGTTAAAAAACTGATTGATTGATCTTGCATTCAATCAACGTCTCTCACAGGCCGCTTTCATCTAATTTTTCGTTTTTTATTTACTCGCATTTGCTGTCGATTTAAATTCGCATTGCTTTGCTGGTAACACGTCACACATTTATTTAGTATTAATAATCATATTTAAGTTTACAATTTGACAAAATTTAGCCGCTTTTGCCATGTGAAGTGAGCGCAAGACAATCATGACTCTCGAAATCAATCTTCGATGTCAAATATAAGATGTTTTGGATATGGGAAACAAGAAAAGTGGACTGCAATATTAGAAATAATAAAAGTCACATTAAGTAGAGCTGTCACTCGCTTTAAAATGTATTAAGCGATTAAGATCGTGGTATAGTTTTAATTAAAACCACCCACAGGAATGTAATCGACAAGGAAATGCGAAAGTGAATTTCCCAACAGCAAATGCTTGCAATTCTTGTATGCAACAAACTAAAATAACAAAATACAAAGAGAATTCTTGCATCCACTAAACTTATGAAAGTAGGAACAGAAACGACATGCAATCACACATTTAAACAAATTAAATTTAATTTAACTAGAAAAGTGTCGGAATGCAGCGCCACCGCTTTTGCCAATACAAACTCAATTATATAAAGTATATAAACATATATATGCATGTGTGTGTGTTTATAAAAGGTGTATTGGCAAAGCCAACCACAGTGGCGTATTTGTTTATCCTGGGAGTGCACAGCAGCACTTAATATACAAAGTTTTGGCGTTAGTTTGGCACAACAGCTGCCAGTTACTACAAGGCAGCTTTTCTGACAACACAAAATTACATTTACAGTTGAACTTCCATAACTTGAACTATTGATTTGGCAATAGATGTCAAAATTCATAAAAATTACCTTCTGTAACTCGGAAGTCTCTCTAACTCGAAGGTTTTTTGTGGATTATGATGATTCGAGTTAGGGAAGTTCCACTGTACAAGTATACACATATACTACACTATACGACAAAATTGTCATATTTTCTGGGTATTGGACCAAACTAATGTTTTCCGAGAGATTGAGTGATAAGTAAACAAATAAGGAAAGGCTAAGTTCGGGTGCAACCGAACATTTTATACTCTCGCAATTTATTGAAGAAATTTTATTAAGATAACACACAAATTTACCTATAAATTCCGCATAAAGTTTAATAGAATAACGAAAATCGTCCTATATAGTGTATGAGGGCTGAGGTAATTCCTGTACCGATTTCATTCATTTTCTCCAGCTAGGTACACTATATCCAAAACTATACACTTAATTTCGCAAAGATATCTCACATATTAACCAATACATATATGCAGATTAAAGCCTACCGTATTTTTGAAAACCCTATCATTAGTTATATGAGAGCTAGGATATGTTATTATTCGATTTTAATCATTTTTGGAACAAAGACACACTATTAGAAGAAAACAATTTCCTCTGAATTACATTAAATTATCTGAGAGATTTACCCATATTTCGGTTAAAATTTACCCTTAGGCGCTGAGTTCAACATGTTCGATATCTGGGGCCTTAAAAAGTTAGAGTCCGTTTTCGAAAATTTTTTCTCAAGTGAAGCCAGATATAATATGCGCTATTTGTGTAAAGTTTTATTCCGCTATCTTCATTGGTTCCTTATGTATATATTATGAAGTGAAGGAATCAGATGGAATTAAAAATTGAGTTATATGGGAAGTTGTCGTGGTTATGAACCGATTTCATCCATTGTTCACATGTGTCATCAGGGTGTCAAGATGTTATGTACCTGAATTTCATTGAAATCGGTCGAGTAGTTCCTGAGATATGGTTTTTGACCCATAAGTAGGCGATGCCACGCCCATTTTCGATTTTGTAAAAAAAATCTGAGTGCTGCTTCCATCTGCCATTTCTTATGTGAAATTTAGTGTTTCTGACGTTTTGCGCTAGTGAGTTAACCCACTTTTAGTAATTTTCAACCTAATTTTTGTATGGGAGGTGGGCGTGGTTATGATCCGATTTCTTTCATTTTTGGACTGTATTAGGAAACGTCTAAAAGAAACGACTGCAGAAAGTTTGGTTTATATAGCTCTATTGGTTTGCGAGATATGTATAAAAAACTTAGTAGGGGGCGGGGCCAGGCCCACTTCCCCAAAAAAATTACATCCACATATGCCCCTTCATAGTGCGATCCGTCATACCAAATTTTATTTCCATAGCTTTATTTATGGCTTAGTTATGGCACTTTATGTGTTTTCGGTTTTCGCCATGTTGTGGGCGTGGCAGTGGTCTGATTTTGCTCATTTTCGAAAGCAACCTTCCTATGGTGCCAAGAAATAAGTATACCAAGTTTCATTAAGATATCTTAATTTTTACTCAAGTAACAGCTTGCACAGACGGACGGACGGACGGACAGACAGACATTCGGATTTGAACTCTACTCTTCACCCTGATCACTTTGGTATATATAACCCTATATCCAACTCGTTTAGTTTTGGGTGTTACAAACAACCGTTGTGTGAACAAAACCATAATACTCTCTTTAGCAACATTTGTTGCGAGAGTATAAAAATATTATTCGCTCAATAACAATAATCTCTAATATATTTTCCAAACATCACATCTCTCTCTTTTACCTTGCATACAACAAACAGTAACGCCCGCTCAATGCCATATCGTTCAACGGCTCGGGACAATGTGCTTCCTCTGCATCAACGAGCTTCACATTACATGCCAGCGCCTATGCTTCTAACGCACACACCTCAACAACAACACTACACTATCAATCACATCATCTCAGCAGCGACCAGGGTGCTAACGGCAATTTCCCAAGCGTCACTTCCACAGCCTGTCCGCCGTCATCACATACGCATAAAGTCGCATCGAAATTGCGCCACACAACAGCAACCAACATCATAACGCCCATTCCACGCCGCAAATTGATGAAGTTGGTACAAGTCTCTTCTCGCCACTCTCGCCTTGTGTAACTCACCGCCGTCGTGGACAAAGACACTCACATATTCGCACATCGCTGGCGCCTCTGCAATTGACGGTGCTGGTAGGGCTGGAAGAAGTGGCCGCAATGACACCATTGTGTTGAGAAGTAGCGCGAAGGATAACAGCGTCGAAGAGGATTGTCCGGAGTTGGAGAGTGGCAAGCGAATGTCACAGGTGAGGTATTTAAATAGATATGGTATTATCATTTAATATTTGATGCGACTAATATAAATTGAGTTTACATATAGCCAATCAAAGTGTATTTCATAAATATACAATATGCATGTTTTGAATTTTAAATTCATCTGAGCGAAAAAATTTAATCCGGTTTTCATAATTAAAATGCATTTAAGGAAACATTTCTTCTGTAAGAGAATTTCATATAATTTCTATTGCGGCATCGAATTTCATTACAAAAACCTCTCCTCAGTGTTTTTGAACCACTTCCGTGAGATATGCTCTAATTGGTTTTGTCGTAAAAACACTTGAATATAGCTGAGGAATGTTCTATTGATTAAATTCATTGATTTTAATTATGCATCACACCGCCCAACTGTAACAATATTACATCAAAGTATTGAAATAAAGCCAGAGGCAAGTTACTAGTTCAAGAATAATATGATTGCATCAGTGAAAGGCAATCAGATGCCCCACAAAAAAAAAATTAAATTTTTAAAGCGAATTCAATTTCTTATTCCTGCATTTAGCTTGAAGCAATGATCTTTTTTGAGGCATTTCAACTTTATATATGACGCTCTGTTATTTTTAATTCAGTTGGCCGATTTCGACAGAAATACAGAATCCTTTTTGTGGCGAATTCGCTCTTCTCAAAACTCATAAATATAACAAACTCAGTGAGTGCAAATTTTTCCCACCTCCCATACAAAGGTTAGGTTGAAAATTGCTAAAAGTGCGTTAACTCTCTAACGAAAAACGTCAGAAACACCAAATTTTACATAAGAAATGGCAGAAGGAAGCTGCACTCAGATTTTTTACAAAATAGAAAATGTGCGTGGCGTCGCCCACTTATGGGTCAAAAACCATATCTCAAGAACTATTCGACCGATATCAATAAAATTCTTTCTTGACACCCTAATGACAAGGCTGAAAATAGGCGAAATCGGTTCACAACTACGTCTACTTCCCATATAACTCAATTTTGAATTCTTTTGATTCGTTCACTTTATAATATATACATTAGGAACAAATGAAGATAGCGGAATAAAACATTACACAAATACTGTATTTGAGCTGTGACAACACTTGTGGAAAAAATGTCAAAATTGAACCATGACATTTCAAGGCCCCTGATATCGAACATGAAGAACTCAGAGCCTAAGGGTAATTTTTCACCGAAAATATAGGTAAATCCCTCAGATATTTTTATGTAATTAATCCCCTTGAATTTTTTTCTTATAACACTTTCTCTCTGTACCTGAAATGATTATAACTTCCCCCAGATCCCATATACCTAACTATACGTAATATTAAATTAAGTGAGCGTATAGTCTTCGATACATTATATCTTGGTGGTGAAAACGAGTGAAATCGGTTTAGGAATTACCTCAGTCCCCATATACTATTTATGATGATTTTCGTTATTCTATTGAACTTTATACCGAATATAAGGGTCGAATTGTGTTATCTTTATAAAATTACATCAATAAATTGCGAGAGTATAAAATGTTCGGTTACACCGAACTTAGCCCTTCCTTGCTTGTTGAAATTTGGAAATTTTCGTTACCACAATTTCAACCGAATATTAAAGGTGCAAAAGTGTCACTTAACGAATCGTTCGCCATGAAAACGGCAGCCTAAAGACCAAATCCAATTTGACTTTCTCTGTGTTAATAAACATTTCTCGAAGCATTTAATTTTCATTTAGAAACTCCCATTTGTTATTTTTTGCCTTTGATCAATGGTATTCGACTAACAATTTCATTGAAATTAATGTCAACACACATAGTGCAAGGCAAGCCAAATAAAGCATCTATAAATCAATAAAGCAGTTAAAAATTATCAACAGGCTAAAGAGTGAGGGAAGGGGAAAAAGTAGTTACAGTTGGGTGTGGTCACTATATGACAATATATATATATATTTTTACCCGCATTGTGCGCAGCATTGGCAGACAATTTGCTTAAGGTCAATTACACCGCTAATCGTATTTCAATCCAACGACGCACATATCTGTAAATATTAACAAGGTCAATAGAACGAAGGTAATAGTAAAATAGGATTACGCATTGTCAGGCGCAACGGTACGACCTTTTCGGTGGATTAGTTGTAAGTACAGCAAAGGTGAGGGAGTTAGAGACTATTCGAGTGCTGATAATTAACATTCACTTTATGCGAAGCGGAAGAATTTATTCAATGCATTCTTGATTATTCTTTATTAGCTTATTTTTGACTGAATATCACATAAGCGGCAGCACTATGCTCTTCGTAAGGACTTATTACGACTTGCATTACGCTAATTTCATAAGAACGTGGCAGCAAAACAGTTGCAGAGAAATAGTAATTAATTAATCACGATATTCAAAAGGGAAGTAATTAAAACTATCTTAAAGACATTGAAAGTGGATTGCGTAGAATTGAAAGAGACCCTCGGTGCCATTCAGGTCGAATTAGATGAGAAGAGACACGCACTCGAAGGTCATTATAACATTTGCGATGACATTGAAAATAAAAGGAGAAAAATGGTATACTTTACTGTCACCTTAAGAGTCCTTGCACTTACTAGCCGTGCCGTGTCATTTCTTTTAATTGCTGCAAGAGCGCATGGCAAACATTTTGCACGCAAAGGAATATGAAGAGAAAAAAAAACAATTAACTATGAAAGGCAAAAACAGGCCTTAATATCGATTTTGTGCGCACAAGCAACATTCCCGCTTGACTTGCAACGCACTCAAATTTCTGCTCAGCTCAGCTGCGAAGAAAGAGCTTTCGAAAAGCTGCCACTAATGCTAATAACATGTATCCCCTAATGTCGCTAGTCGATAAATAATGCAAGCATCAGAAACTTTTGTTGTTGGTTCAATTTATGTAGTATACGGGGCTTCAGCGCTTTATAGGGGAATCAAATAAAACCATGAATTGCAGATTAAGGTAGAAAGTAAGCAACCTGACTACGACCATTTTGTGAGTAATATATAATAGTACAAGAATACATACATACAATAGTATGTATGTGATTGGCGTTGCAACCGTTTAGCCGGTTATAGCCGAATCGACGATAGTGCGGCACCTCCCTCTCTCCTTCGCAGTTCGGCGCCAGTTGCAGATCCCAAGTGTAACCAGGTCGCTCTCCACCTGGTCCCTCCAACGGAGTGGTGGCCTTCCCCTTCCTCGGCTTCCTCCGGCGGGTACTGCATCGAACACTTTCAGGGCTGGAGTGTTTTCGTCCATTCGGACAACATGACCTAGCCAGCGTAGCCGCTGTCTTTTTATTCGCTGAACTATGTCAATGTCGTCGTATAACTCGTACAGCTCATCGTTCCATTGTCTGCGGTATTCGCCGTTGCCAATGTTCTGAGGACCATAAATCTTGCGCAACATTTTCCTCTCGAAAACTCCTAGTGTCGTCTCATCTGATGTTGACATCGTCCAAGCTTCTGCACCGTAGAGCAGGACGGGAATGATAAGCGACTTGTAGAGCTTGATTTTGGTTCGTCGAGAGAGGACTTTACTGTTCAATTGCCTACTCAGTCCAAAGTAGCACCTGTTGGCAAGAGTTATTCTGCGCTGGATTTCGAGGCTGACATTGTTCGTGTTGTTGATGCTGGTTCCCAGGAATACGAAATTATCTACGACCTCGAAGTTATGACTGTCAACAGCGACGTGGGAGCCAAGACGCGAATGCGCCGACTGTTTGTTTGATGACAGGAGATATTTCGTCTTGTCCTCATTCACCTCCAGACCCATTCGCTTCGCTTCCTTATCCATGCGGGAAGAATTCGCACGATAGTGAGTCACCCTGTCTGAAGCCTCGTTTGGTATCGAACGGCTCGGAGAGGTCCTTCCCGATCATGACGGAGCTTTTGGTGTTGCTCAGCGTCAATTTACACAGCCGTATTAGTTTTGCGGGGATACCAAATTCAGACATCGCGGCGTAAAGGCAGCTCCTTTTCGTGCTGTCGAAAGCAGCTTTAAAATCGACAAAAAGGTGGTGTGTGTCGATCCTCTTTTCACGGGTCTTCTCCAAAATTTGGCGCATGGTGAATATCTGGTCAGTTGTCGATTTTCCAGGTCTAAAGCCACACTGATAAGGTCCAATCAGTTTGTTGACGGTGGGCTTTAGTCTTTCACACAGTACGCTCGATAGAACCTTGTATGCGATATTTAGGAGGCTGATCCCACGGTAATTGGCGCAGATTGTGGGATCTCCCCTTTTTATGGATTGGACAGAGCACACTGAGATTCCAATCGTCAGGCATGCTTTCTTCCGACCATATTCTGCAAAGAAGCTGATGCATGCACCTTATCAGTTCTTCGCCGCCGTATTTGAATAGTTCTGCCGGTAATCTATCGGCCCCCGCTGCTTGGTTGTTCTTCAAGCGGGTAATTGCTATTCGAATTTCTTCATGGTCGGGTAATGGAACATCTGTTTCATCGTCATCGATTGGGGGATCGGGTTCGCCATCTCCTGGTGTTGTACTCTCACTGCCATTCAGCAGGTCGGAGAAGTGTTCCCTCCATAATCCCAGTATGCCCTGGACATCGGTTACCAGATTACCACCTTGGTCTCTACATGAGGATGCTCCGGTCTTGAAACCTTCGTTAAGTCGCTTCATTTTTTCATAAAATTTTCGAGCATTCCCTCTGTCTGCCAGCTTCTCAAGCTCTTCGTACTCACGCATTTCGGCCTCTTTCTTTTTTTGTCTGCAGATGCGTCTCGCTTCCCTCTTCAGCTCTCGGTATCTAATCCATTCCGCACGTGTTGTGGTCGTTTGCAACGTTGCGAGGTAGGCAGTCTGTTTTCTCTCCGCTGCGAGACGGCACTCCTCATCGTACCAGCTTGTTTTTTGTCGTTGCCGACAACCAATTGTTTCGGCTGCAACGTTACGCAGTGAGTTTGAGATGCCGTTCCACAGTTCCCTTATACCGAGATGCTGATGAGTGCTCTCAGAGAGCAGGAGTGCAAGTCGAGTAGAGTATTTCGTGGCTGTCTGTTGCGATTGCAACTTTTCGACGGCGAACCTTCCTTGTGTTTGTTGACGGGCATTCTTTGCTGCACAAAGGCGGGTGCGTATCTTCGGTGCGACCAGATAATGGTCCGAGTCTATATTTGGTCCTCGGAGCGTACGCACGTCTAAAACACAGGAGACATGTCTTCCGCCTATCACAACGTGATCGCTTTGGTTCCGCGTGTTTCGATCAGGAGACAGCCAAGTAGCTTGATGTATTTTCTTATGCTAGAATCTGGTACTACAGACGACCATATTTCGGGCCCCAGCGAAGTCGATCAGCCTCAGGCCGTTTGGCGATGTTTCGTCATGGAGGCTGAATTTTCCGACTGTTGTGCCAAAGACACCTTCTTTACCCACCCTGGCGTTAAAATCGCCAAGCACGACTTTTACATCGTGGCGGGGGCAGCGCTCATAGGTGCGTTCTAGGCGCTCATAGAAAGCATCTTTGGTCACATCGTCCTTCTCTTCCATTGGGGCGTGGGCGCAAATCAGCGATGTGTTGAAGAACCTCGCTTTGATGCGGATTGTGGCAAGACGTTCATCCACCGGAGTGAATGCCAGGACTCTGCGACGGAGTCTCTCTCCCACCAAAAATCCAACACCAAATTTGCGCTCCTTTATATGGCCGCTGTAGTAGATGTCACAAGGACCCACCTTCTTCCGTCCTTGTCCTGTCCATCGCACTTCTTGGATGGCGGTGATGTCAGCCTTGAGTCGTATGAGGACATCAACCAGCTGGGCAGAGGCACCTTCCCAATTAAGGGTCCGGACATTCCAGGTGCATGCCCTTATATCATTATCCTTAAAACGTTTGCAGGGGTCGTCATCAAAAGGGGGTGTCTCATAAGCGGGCTGCGCCTTCTCACTTTAGCTCGCCTTCAAACGGATGTCTGTTAGCTACCCAGATACTTGGTCTAAAACCGGAAGTCGTGAGCTGCTTGAACCATGTGGAGAAGAATCGTTTCTGGCCACTCCCAAGTGAATGACAATCAAAAACTTTCCTCACTTGCGTGAACTTCTACACATGATCCCATCCTCCATACAATAGTACATATTTATTATTGATAGAATTTCTTTGGTGTGAAGTAATAAAACTTTGTATTATATGAGACCAAAGTTTTACCCGAATTATATCTGCAATATACGAAGTTAATCCGTCAAATAGCAGAATATGTGTATGGGAGTAAAAGCTGCGTCGTTGACCGTATCCATTGATTCAATATGTCGACTTCGCCGTTCATTGTTTGCTAGCTTCTCTACTGCTTTTCACAAACATGTCTTTAAGACTCAACAACACACTTGCAGACATGGTGTTGGTGACCTCTCGACTCATGTCATCCCACATCCCAACTTATTTCCTTCGCGTTTCAGTTTAATTTTGTTTATTGTTTTACTTTGCGTTTGGTCCTCTGCAATTTATTAGTTTGCTCGGCGGTCATTATGGTCTACCAAATGGTAAATAGCAGCAAACACCCACAAAGCCACACTAATAAAGAGAGGCACACAGAGCCGCTGGTTTGACGGCGCTCAGCTGCTCCACTCAAATAACAACAACAAACAATTAAATTGAAAATGCTGACAGGCTAGCAAAGTCGCAGGATCGTCGAGGTTAGTTAATACTGCAACAATTGCGATTATTGCAGAGGGATGGCAACATTGTACATTGTTGCTGACTAAGTTTGTTGTTTGTATATGCGTGTACAAATTCTCATTGTTTGGTTTTTGTAATTGTCTGTCCTCCAGTTGGTTGTTGTTGTTTTATCTATTTATTCAACCTATTTCAATTGTTTTTACTTTGCTGCTTTCGCGAAGCGATTAATACAAACGCGAAATGACTGCTTGGGGACAAAAAGTGCCGTTAATATTTGCAAACACACAAAGACACGCGCTTAATAGCCGTGAGTGGGCGGAAGAGGGAGTGTCTATAATAAATTTGTCGTTGAAGTGAAAGTACTGCGTTTGCTTTTACTTTTATAATTCTCGCCTCTCACTTGCTATAAAAAATACTTTCAGTTTTCTCATGTCGCTTCATTTGTCGCTTGAAATTCGATTTCAACGGTCGCGCAATCGCGTATTTTGTGTTCGACCGGAAAGTATTTTGGTTTGCGGAAATGTTTTTTGGCGTATGCAGCGGCTGTCGGGTAGTTCGGGTATTCACATGTTTATTGTTCACAGATGTTGATTCGTGCCATATGTAAGTGTGTGTTTGTGTGGAAGAATGTCAATCTGGATCATGTGAGAACTAACACTAACTAATTAAAAAATACAAGTAAGGAAGGGCTAAGTTCGGGTGTAACCGAACATTTTATACTCTCGCAATTTATTGATGTAATTTTATAAAGACAACACAATTCGACCCATATATTCGTCATAAAGTTCAATAGAATAACGAAAATCATCATAAATAGTATATGGGGACTGAGGTAATTCCTAAACCGATTTCACTCGTTTTCACCACCAAGATACAACGTATCGAAGACTATACGCTCACTTAATTTAATATTACTTATAATTAGGTATATGGGATCTGGGGGAAGTTATGACCCAATTTTTACCATTTCAGGTACAGAGAGAAACTGTTATAAGAAAAAAATTCAGAGGGAATGAATTACATTAAAATATCTGAGGGATTTACCTATATTTTCGGTGAAAAATTAACCTTAGGCACTGAGTTCTTCATGTTTGATATCAGGGGCCTTGAAAAGTCATGGTTCGATTTTGACAATTTTTCCACAAGTGATGTCACAGCTCAAATACAGTATTTGTGTAAAGTTTTATTCCGCTAGCTTCATTGGTTCCTTATGAATACATTATAAAGTGAACGAATCAGATGGAATTCAAAATTGGGTTATATGGGAAGTAGACGTAGTTGTGAACCGATTTCGCCCATATTCCACCCGTGTCATCAGGGTGTCAAGAAAGTGTTATGTACCGAATTTCATAGAAATCGGTCGAATAGTTCTTGAGATATGGTTTTTGACCCATAAGTGGGCGACGCCACGCCCATTTTCCATTTTGTAAAAAAATCTCAGTGCAGCTTTCTTCTGCCTTTTCTTATGTAAAATTTGGTGTTTCTGACGTTTTTCGTTAGGGAGTTAACCCACTTTTAGTAATTTTCAACATAACCTTTGTATGGGAGGTGGGCGTGGTAATTATCCGATTTCTTTAATTTTTGGACTGTATAAGGAAATGGCTAAAAGAAACGAGTTATATACAAAAAACCTATTTGGGGGCGGGGTCACGCCCACTTTTCCAAAAAAATTACATCCAAATTATCGAAATCATAGACGAATTACTTGTATGCAACAAACAGGACCTTTGTTCTCGGTTCAACTTTGCGAAAGCTAACTTCAAAAAGATTAATTGTGAACTTTCTAAATTGACTTGGCCTGATTATAGTGGTAATATTGAATTAAATGTATCACATTTTAATGAAACAATTTATAATATTTTTGAAAGATTTGTTCCGAAATGTTTTATTATCAAAAGAAAAAGTTCAAATTTGTGGTATTCGAATGAGCTATGTAAATTAAAAAATAAAAAAGCTCGTGCTTTTAAACTTTATAAAAGAACTGGAGCTCTTGTTGACTATTTAAAATATTCTAAATTGCGTCGTCAGTTTGAGGAACTTAACAAAAAATGTTATAAAAACTACATAATCAAAGTAAAAAATAATATTATTCGTAATCCGAAATTGTTTTATGGTTTCGTTTACTCCAAACGCAGGATTTCAAATTTTCCGTCCGCGATGAAATATAAATCAACAATGTCATGTGACAATTATATTATTTCTAATATGTTTGCAGAATTCTTCAAATCCAATTATTGTTCAAACTACCCTATGAATGTGCCATATCATCAAGTGTTGTGTCCGAGTACTGTAATTAATACACCAATTATTTCTGAAACAGATGTCTTAAATTATTTAGTTACGTTAAAAAATTCGTTTAAATATGGCCCTGATATGATTCCCTCAAGCTTTCTTAAAAATTGCGCAAAATATATCTATCTGCCCTTAACTAAGCTTTTTAACCTATCTCTTAAACAAGGTATTTTTCCGTCAATGTGGAAAAACTCTTTTATATTACCTTTGCATAAAAGTGGAGTTAGATCATCTGTTGAGAACTATAGGGGGATAGCTAAAATGTCAGCTATAGCCAAACTTTTTGAAGCTATTGTCACTGACCAAATAACTTTCTTAATCTCTCCTTTAATTTCATTCTCTCAGCATGGATTTTGTAAAGGGAAATCTACAGTAACTAACTTGCTTGAATTTGTAAACCATGTGTCAATGGGTTTTAGGGATAATAAGAATACTGATGTTATATATACAGACTTTAGTAAAGCATTCGATAGAGTAAACCACTCAATTCTTTTGCAAAAACTGAATCTTCTTGGTTTTCAACCAAGACTTCTTGAATGGGTATCCTCTTATCTTACTAACAGAAAACAACAAGTTTTATTTAATAATACATTATCCGATTCAATTAGTGTCACTTCAGGGGTTCCACAGGGTAGTCATCTCGGCCCGATTCTGTTCTTGTTGTTCATCAATGATATACCTTCAGTAATTAAGTTTTCAGAAATTTTATTATATGCGGATGATGTAAAACTTTTTAAATCATATACTTCTCATAACGAAAGGACTGAGTTGCAATCGGATTTAAATAATTTAGTTACTTGGTGTCACAAAAATGATATGCCACTGAATCTTAAAAAATGTAAAACGATGTGCTTTTCCCGTAGAACTGTTGATCTTTCCCCCTATGTAATAAATAACTTCAGTTTAGAGCAAGTTTTTAGCTTTGTTGATTTAGGAGTTAATATGGACCCTAAACTAAATTTTAATTCTCATGTAAATTCAATTGTCTTAAAAGCTAAAGGTGCTCTTAGCTTTGTTAAACGTTGGTCTAAAGAATTTAGTGATCCGTATATTACTAAAATTCTTTTTACAACATTGGTAAGGCCTATATTGGAGTATGGTTCTGTGGTATGGAATCCTAGCTATCAATCCCATTCTGATAAGCTTGAGTCCGTTCAAAAACAATTTTTACTTTTTGCTTTAGGCCACTTACATTGGGATTCAAGATTGAATCTTCCCCCGTATACTAGTCGTTTAAAACTTATAAGTCTTCCCACACTCACTAGTCGCAGAGAAATGCTAGGTATAATTTTTCTAGTAAAACTTCTGAATGGTTTAGTTTGTAGTTCATTCCTTTTGTCTGATATTAAGTTTAATGTCCCATTGCGTTCATCCAGGCAGTTTAGACCATTATTTCTAAAATCTTCTAGAACAAATTTTGAGTTAAATGAACCATTCTGCCGAATATGTCATGATTTTAATTCGCATTCCAGCACATTTGATCCATCTGACTCAATATTTAGCATCAAAAAAACTATTTTGTCTTCTCTTAATAAATAATATTCAGAAATTTTTAACTTTTTGTTTTTATATATTTTTAAATCTCAGCTGTTGAAATGTTTCTTTCTGTAGCTGAGCAGTTTGAGAACCGGACGCTTAAAAATCTCTTGCCTTTCTAGACTCGGCAAATTCCGCTCGTATGCGGACTGCGCCCCACGCGTCGGTTGGGCGGGAGGAGGGTAATCGTTTGGGTTAATAATAAAAAAAAAATGTGCCCCTCCCTAATGGGATCCTATGTTCCAAATTTCATTTTCATAACTTTATTTATGGCTTAGTTATGACACTGTATAGGTTTTCGGTTTCCTCCATTTTGTGGGCGTGGCAGTGGACCGATTTTGCCCATTTTCGAAAGCAACCTCCTCAGGGTGCCAAGGAACATGTGTTCCAAGTTTCATTAAGATATCTTAATTTTTACTCAAGTTATCGCTTGCACGGACAGACGGACAGACGGGCGGACAGACATCCGGATTTCAAATCTACTCGTCATCCTGATCATTTATGTATATATAACCACATATCTAACTCTTATATTTCTTGGTGACACAAACAACCGTTATGTGAACAAAACTATGATACTATGTGCAACAGGTTGCGAGAGTATAATAAAGAAACATGTAAGGAAGGGCTAAGTTCGGGTGTAACCGAACATTTTATACTCTCGCAATTTATTTATTTAACTTTATTTATATTATATAATACACAATTTGACCCACATATTCGTCATTTATATTGTATATAAATCCATTGAAAGTTGGTAACCATAATATTAGGTTAGAAGCACCGAGGTCCTCGTGTTCGATATATGGGGCCTTAAAAACCTATGGTCTGATTTCGGCGATTTTTAGAATGGGGCTGCCACACTATTAACATAGTATTTTTGCAAAGTTCTACACCGATATCTTCACTAGCGCTTAACTTATATATTGTAAAGTAAACGATTCAGACCGACTTCAAAGTCCTGGTATATAGGAAGTAGGCGTGGTGGTGAAGCGATTTGGCCTATTTTCACAACATATCATTGGGATGTAAGGAAACTATTACAAACCAAGTTTCATTGAAATCGGTCGAGTAGTTCCTGAGATATGGTTTTTGACCCAAAAGTGGGCGACGCTACGCCCATTTTTAATTTTGTAAAAAAATCTGAGTGCAGCTTCCATCTGCCATTTCTTATGCGAAATTTAGTGTTTCTGACGGTTTTCGTTAATGAGTTAACCCACTTTTAGTAATTTTCAACCTACGGACGGACGGACGGACAGACAGACATTCGGATTTGAACTCCACTCTTCACCCTGATCACTTTGGTATATATAACCCTATATCTAACTCGTTTAGTTTTGGATGTTACAAACAACCGTTATGTGAACAAAACTATAATACTCTCTTTAGCAACATTTGTTGCGAGAGTATAAAAATAACATAAAGCAGTTTCTGAATTGTTCACCATTTCGAAAATGTGAATGATTTTTAAAAACTAGCTTAATGCGCGTTCTCAATTTATATTATTAGATATATTTCAAGTCGTTCATAGAATAAAGCCGTAACTCAAATCTCTTATTAAAGAGAATAACACTAAACACTAGAAATAAAATTTAGGTGCTGCGTAGTGAAATCAAGAAGGGCAGCCATAAAAAAATGCTTCAACAAAAACCAACGTTTAAAAACGTTACCCACAGTTCACCAATAAAAACAAAAGTCATTCTAACCTTTGTAGCCGGTATTTACAACCGCAACAGCCCCTACGCAAGTGACAAAAATATTCACTTAATACAGCGTATAAAGGCGACTTTCTGCCTTTGCATGAATTTTTATGCATATACATTGCGGTTGAAGATGTATCACCGTGATCTCTTGCTGGATTATCTGAAGCGTTGTGAATGGATTAATGAGTGCCTACAAGCAGTCATCGTTGACCTTATTTTTATTGCAGCCAACGGCAGTCATTGCCACGTTCCTGCCTCATTGTCACTTTCTTTGCATGTTCATTCCATCGCCATTCAAGAGCTTTTTGTGCTTCTCCATGTTTTGCTTGGCTTCCATTCAGTTTGTTCGCTGTTGTATGAAGGTGTTTGTGGTATTTGTAAGTTTATAATCTCACTGCAAATAATGGACACTTGCGTGTTTATATGAGCGAAAATGTATCTCTCGGTTTGTCTATTAAAGTGACTTTTAAATATATTTACTTGCCTGCAATTAAGCCGAAATTATGTCTTGCACTTTCAATTTTAACTATTATAGCTATTTTGTAGTAAGTGATTGCTAAAATTGATACAATGGATTAGCGAGTGTTTTGAACCTGAGAACGTATGGATTTATTTTAGATATTTTGAGTAAGACACAGAGTTCAATGCTCTAATGCGTTACGAGAATATTAAAACAAATAAAGATGAGCGGTAAAGCAATAATGAGATAAAAATAGTAATAATGAGAAAATATCAAAGCAACTGTATTCGAGGTCAGTGATCCTTAAGTAAAAATAACATATGTCACGCACGCATATAAGCTGATGTGTAAGCTTGTTACAAATTTGTACAATGCCTTCAGCTGTTCTGTATATTTAGCAATAAAGTGGCTGACAAAAACAAAAGAAGCTAATAAATAAACTGACAAGCGTTTGTTGTAACAGATGTATTAATCAATTGTCTGGGCGACAAAAATTTATGAATTGATGAAATTTCCACGGTATGTAGTGCACTTAGCAGGAAGAGCCATGGCAATAAATAAATGTGTGGGAGATAATAAGTTTATATTATATTCTCTCATTCTCATTCTCATTTCCTCATGACATTGATCATCTTCTACAGAGCGAAAATGTATAATAACTGTTACTATTAGCTAGTCTAACATTTGTAGAAAAAGTTCACGAAGGTAATTCACTGTCTTCTACATCCTGCAGTATTTCCTCTGTATGTATGAAAACTGACGACTTTAGTAGCTTTTCTACATTTTCTGTTGCCTACTTATTAGCATCAATGTGAAGCCCATACATTCACAGTTTCCTACAAACACTGATGCATATTTGCTCTCATTTTACGTTTGCAACCATCTGTCTTTTCAACCGAATGCAAATATTTGCACATATTTCCAATCGGAATTCAACACCAAATCAATCACCAGTATTCTTTGGCACAATAACAAATCAAATTTCCTCGAAGCGATCATCATTGGGATTACATACTCGTACATACAGACACTCAGATAATATTCATGTGCTGTTAGCTGGAAATCGAAGTTATATTGTTCATTGTGTTGAGATAACAATGGAATTCTTTGCAAACAATTTAAATTACTTTCGAATTTGATCTTGTGTAATGTTTGGGTTTTAGCTTTTAGACTTTAATATGAATGTAGAAAAAGTGATTCTTGAAGATAAATGTTTGATTATCAATCAAATCAATATTAATTGCTGTTGGCGATTAAGTTGGACCCCAGTGGAAGACAGCATAATTTTGGATACCAGTTTACCAGAATCGCAGATCAGTAAAACTATGACTGAGAGGACACTCTTATAGTTCTTCAGGCGTATTTTTCAATAAATAAATATATTGTACCAAATCTAAATCTATATATAGCTATTTGCTATCCACATATATACATATATATGTATGATTGAGCTAAAACGGAATCACTTGCCGACACAAACTTAACCACACGCTTCTGCATTTATATATATATATACATATACTGTCGACAGCAATTGACTGCTGTTTTCTGTGTTTTTTTTTGCGGATGAACTCATAAGGTAAATTAAATTATGTAACAACAACAACAACTCATATCCGCCAATTTTGACATACCAATTGATATTTTTGTAGCACTTTATATATTTTGTATGCACATCAACATTTTTCTGCATATTACTCTTTCGACTGTCAATATTGGAATTCAATGGTATATTGTTGATTTTTTATTGCTGCGCACCTCAAAAAATTTATGAAATTTTGAAGGCTCTTCAGTCATTTTGACTTTGATAACGATATATAACAACAACGATCCTAAAACAATGTCAACAATGTACCTTCATGTCATACATACATATATACCAATGAACATCGGTACATACTTCTCTAACAACCACCGAGTCTGCTGGTGGTCTGACAGTTGCGCTACTTGGTCCACACGACTGCCTGGGATCGACAGGTTGTAAGTGTGTTCAAAGGTGTCTGTCATAACCAACATCGAGCTACTGCCGCCACATTTCAAATTCAACGGTTTCGACATTTACAGTATACCTGTGTAAGGCACGGGAAATTATTAAAGCAATATAATATAATAAAGCAATAAAGTCCATCCAATTATCTAAAACAACAACGCGCTGAGATTTTAGTCAATTTGATATCATTTAACATAATCATTCATATGTAAGTTTGTATTTGGAATGTGGCGTATTATAGACTTTTAATTGTAGATAAATATTTTATGAAATCGTGAACTATAGTGTACACTTCAATGCTAACTCTTTTATTTACTTTGTTCCAATAATACAACTTTGGTAGAACTCTGCAATTGGCGATACCAAATATTATTTCGTATATTTCGTAGAGCTCAGATATTAGATATTGTCATTGCTTATGACTTCGCACCAACCAGTCTATGAAACATATTAAAAATGTGTCGATAACAACTTCAGACCTTTGAAGAATTATAAAATTAAAGGAATCTTTACAGAAGATGCGTATATGTATATCAACAACTTAGGGACATTTTATGGTTTACTGAAACTCAAGCGAGTATTTTATGGGGCTGTGGTAGTCAGCAAAGCTGCATTTGACAGTATCCATACAAATTTAACGTGTTTTCGACGCAAAGCATTTTGTGACAGCCGAAATGTGCTAAAAATTCTTACAAGTGACACTAAAGTATGAAAATGACATTACACTCAGTGAACTAACTGCACATATGTACGAGTACATTAGCGCGGCGTTGCTGCTGTTATTATACATTAAATGCACTAACGAAAAATCTTGCACACATACATCATAAGTACTTATACAAATCTATATGTCAATAAGTCATATAAGCAAGGCAGTATAGTATTTAGGTCACATGCAGTCTTCGCGACTGTTCATTTCCGTTTTTTGCCACCGCAATCATGATTTCAACGCTATGGCAGCGACCGGTTTCAGTTTTTGTTGTATCTGCTGTATTCTGTAGCTGCTTATTGCTGATGGGGCAGCTTCATTCGCGCTTTAGACTCCGCTATATGAGCATTAAGTTGGCAGCAGAAGCGATTAAATCGGTTTGACATGGCGCAGGAGTAACTTAGATGCGCTCTCCCATATGGATATAGCAAAATATGTGTATGAAACATATTATGACCAACTAAGGAAGGGCTAAGTTCGGGTGTAACCGAACAGTTTATACTCTCGCAATTTATTTAACTTTATTTATATTATATAATACACAATTTGACCCACATATTCGTCATATATATTGTATAAAGCCTATTAAAAGTTGGAAACCCTAATATTATATTAGAAGCACCGAGGTCCTCATGTTCGATATATGGGGTCTTGAAAACCTATGGACCGACTTCGGCGCTTTTTAGAAAGGGGCTGCCACACTATAAATGCAGAATTTATGCAAAGTTCTGCACCGATATCTTCACTAGTGCTTACTTTACATATGTATATATTATAATGTAAACGATTCAGATGGACTACAAAGTTCTGGTATATAGGAAGTAGGCGTGGTTGTGAAGCGATTTTGCCTATTTTCACAACATATCATTGGGATGTAAGGAAACTATTAAAAACCAAGTTCCATTGAAATCGGTCGAGTATTTACTGAGATATGGTTTTTGACCCATAAGTAGGCGACGCCACGCCCATTTTCCATTTTGTAAAAAAAGCTGAGTGTAGATTCCATCTGCCATTTCTTATGTGAAATTTAGTGTTTCTAACGTTTTTCGTTAGTGAGTTAACCCACTTTTAGTAATTTTCAACCTAACCTTTGTATGGGAGGTGGGCGTGGTTATTACCCGATTTCTTTCATTTTTGGACTGTATTAAGAAGTGGCTAAAAAACACGACTGCAGAAAGTTTGGTTTATATAGCTCTCTTGGTTTCCGAGGTATGTACAAAAAATCTATTTGGGGGCGGGGCCATGCCCACCTCCCCAAAAAAATTACATCCAAATATGCCCCTTCATAGTGCGATCCTTCATATCAAATTTTATTTCCATAGCTCTATTTATGACTTAGTTATGACACTTTATGTGTTTTCGGTTTTCGCCATTTTGTGGGCGTGACAGTGGTCCGATTTTGCTCATTTTCGAAAGCAACCTTCCTATGGTGCCAAGGGATAAGTGTGCCAAGTTTCATCAAGATATCTTAATTTTTACTCAAGTTACAGCTTGCACAGACGGACGGACAGACAGACATTCGGATTTGAACTCCACTCTTCACCCTGATCACTTTGGTATATATAACCCTATATCTAACTCGTTTAGTTTTGGGTGTTACAAACAACCGTTATGTGAACAAAACTATAATACTCTCTAGCAACTTTGTTGCTAGCAACTTTGTTGCGAGAGTATAAAAATTAATGTTAGTGTACATGATAGATAATAACTAGCAAAATAATTAATCGGAGAAAGAAATTATGAATACAATACGCATTTTACATTTAGGGGTGTCAGAGACAAAGGTATTTTTTTATAACAACTGTATAATCAATTTAAATTGCTTAAATATATTTAAATATTAAATTCCCTAAATAAGCATTCATAGTTTAAAACTTAAGTAAGTTTTTTTATTTTATTTTTTTCGTTTAAACAAATATTTTCTTCCCTCCTAAAAGACATTCAGTGTCAGGAAGCAAATAAATGATATAGTTATATTTCATAAGAGCTTAAGTAAAAATGTCATAATTTGTAATTTCAAAATTTTCTTTTCATCATTCCTTTTTTATTACCAGTTTGGTGCCGCCGCAGGATTTTGAACGCCATGCCACTGCATTAAAAAGGTCTTGGTTGTATCAGTCCACCTTCATGTTATCTCAAGATATATATATATATATTTGGCGTAGGAACCGCTTTAAGCGATTATAGCCGAATCCACCAGATTATCTCAAGATAATGTGTATAAAATTGCCGATACTACAGCTCTAATAACAGTAGCTGCAATGCCGCTTTGGCAGATCCAAACAGCACTCTTAATGTGATGCCATATGAAGATTTCGCATTTGCAGAAACATCAGAGGAATAAGGTCATGCCAATGCAGAAAGCAGAAATAGAAGTAAAGAGCGAGCTCATCAGACAATTGAAACAATTGTGATTGACACGCCATGGGGTGAACAAAGTCGAACAAAAGCTCTGTTAAAAGAACAACGAGTAGTTTTCACAGCGTGACGAGATCTATGCGAAGTCCACTAACACAGAAGCATCAGTATACGGCCGTTATGAAACAGCAGAGGCAGAAGTTGAATAAATAATTAATAACAAAATGTGAAAACTGTTAAATTGTGAAATTTTGTTAAATAATTAGTAAACAAATACATATTTTATGAACAGATAATTAAGCAATTTAGCAAAACTCGCAAATAAAAGTAATTGTTTACGAAATTTAAGTATAAATAAATTGTTCCTTGAAAAATTGTATTTTATTTTCATTTAGATATGGATAAATGTACTTTGCAAACAGACCTTTCTAAAGCGACATGTAAGTAAAAGGTTGTTAGCTTTAGTGTAGTAACCTTTACTGGTTGGAGCAGGAACTAAATTTTTGACAATCCTATTAATTAAGTCCTGGACCATCCTTTGCACCAACTGATTGATAACTGGACGACAAGTATCCTGTTTATTTTTAATATGCTGAAAGTATCAATTACAACAAAATATTAAATACATACAAAGCTGGTCATTAAATACGAATTGCCGGATAGGTTTAGTATGCATAAAAATATCAGACCTGAACCGTGTGGACATAAACCGCACTGTCTTCGTTAAAATTTTCAAATCAAAGCCCGTTTATGTTAGACGAATTTCTCGAGCTTTCCGTTAAATTCGAAACATTCCACCCCGCTTCATGGTGTAACCAAATCCAAAGAAATTTTAGACAATAAATTTGTTTATTAGTTTCTGGTAAACACATCTTCTATATGAATCACACTGATTTTACTAGTAAAAGATTAGGAATTGCTTTTCAAGTTGGAACTTTATAGACATTAGTATATTTATTAACATTATATTGTTAAATATTTGAGAAAATATCAAAATTCATCTACCTGTGCTACTTTTAGAAAAACATCGTAAAAAGAGCCATTACTTTTGTTCCAGCCAAAGAGATAACGTATAGATGTTTTCGCTTTTATGTGATAATCCTAAAAATAATAAATTACATTTCATTTTACCCAATTAGACACTTAGACAATCTGGACAAATACTCAATCCCGTTACTAATTAAGTTGGTAGAATAAGTGCCTCTTAAGTTAATAATCATCAGCGCCCCTATCAAGCCTACGATATATGTAGCAGTTTATGATATACGAGAACACTGGGAAGATCCAACAATTAAAAAAATAAAATAATTCAAAATAAAATCCTTCTAAACACTAAAATGACAATTAGTTATATATAGCAGTGAACGCATACGTATATTAAATTAAAATACAAATAGTATTCATATTAATCTCGGCAAAAGATAATTGACAACAAAAATGCACTCTATTGTTGTGTTGGTTTGAAATGGAGGTACATTTTCGTTATTATGCATAAGGCAACAAGCATTTTTTTCAACTCGAGAAATGAAAAAGAATTCGTACAGAAATATCTAATCACCTTCAATACAAATGTTTACAGAACCGATCGCTATATTTTCTATAAACATCTCCAACCCGCTGGAGTGTCTGTTTGAAGCCAGTGGAGATACCAATTGAATTGTGTTAATTAATTAATACCAAATGGCCCATTATTATTAATTGCTGTGCATTTCACCGTATTTGTAACATGCACAGCAATAACACGAGCAATTTTCTAGTGGTGAAGGGGATTGTTTGCAGGTTTCATGCTGTGTGGCATTTGATGGTAAATGAGATTAACCGGGTGCAATTATGTAAAAATCTTAATTGAAAATGGAGGCTAAAGTGTCATTACTGACTTGAAAGACAAATACCAATTAATTTACTATGCAAAATGTGGTACAGAAGCATAATGACACAGATAACGGGTTGGCTATATGTCATCTGTTACACGGTAAGGTGAAATAGCTCTTCCTAATGTAAATAGTGGTAGCTTTTTCGCTTCAAAAACGATTCGGAAAATACTTAAAAGGCAAAAGGATAGTCTTAGAAATGCAAGTGTAAACTGTGATAATATGGAATATGACACCGGGTACTACAGTATTGTCATTATAAATTATGTTTATACTATATTTTTGCACAACTTCAGCGCTGTCAATAGATTATCTCATAACCATGAGTCGATAAAAGTGGACGTTGTTATGATGACTGCTGTGCAGAAGAAACTATATGAAACGCGTAAGGAAGGATTCAAATAACACAATATTTGACTAACATATTCGGCAAATATATGGTAAAGTTTATTGACAGTTTGAACACCCTAATATAAACTATATGGGGGTATAGGGGAAGTTATGACCCGATTTCACAAATTTTTGACAAGAAGACATATTATTAGAAGAAAAATATTCCTACCGTATTTCTTTAAAATATCTTACAGACTTACTGTTTTGATCAAAAAATTATTAGAAGCGTAAAATAACTTTGATATATCATTTGTAATAACAAATAATAATAACAATCGAATAATTAAAATAAATAATTCGACCTACATTTTTTTGCATAAAAAATTCACTTTGAACAAAGTATGTAAATTTTATTGAATGAAAAGGTTCAGAACAGCAAGAATTGTTGTTTGATATGTCTATGCCGTCTTCAAAATGTCAAGACGCTGACTTCAAAGTTACATTTATAATCAAGAAAATTTCGCTGTCGCTACGGCGTGTCGTCGTCTTTGTATTCAGAGCAAAAGGTCCTCTTGTTCGATATATGAAACTTTGAAAACTTATTATAAATGAAGAATTTGTGCAAAGTTCTGTTCCGATATCTTCACAAGAGCTTACTTATATATGAGGCATTCTCTGGAAAAAAACCACTTGAAAAAAAAAATTCTTTATTTTCTTTGGCAATGATATATCTTATAGTATATGTAAAACCTAAAATAAAACATATGCTGTTAGGTCTGTGTAACGCGGGGTTGCCATACTGTAAGGGGCCAAAGTTTTTTGTAAAAAAATTTTCGAACCGCCATAACTTTAAAACTAATGAACAGATTTTAAAACACCATGTAACTTTTTTGTACAGAATTTCTCAAACTTTAAAACTGTATATCGTAAAAATTTTTAAAACTAATATTTCATAGCAAAAAATTAAAATTTTTTTTTTGAATTTTAAATCCTTTATGCCCTTTTCGATTTTTTTCGAAAATATCTTAAAATGTTCCTTATTTCATCACCTTTTTACCCCCCAAAGGGAATTTTGAGACAGGAATATTTGTGTGAGCTACAAATAAAAAACCAACTCAGAACATGGTGAAAAATCATTGATTTATGCACTATTATTATCTGCAATTAGCGTAACCCAGGATTAACGACGTGGACATAGCAGACATTTAATCCCTTTTAAAGGAAATGTTCTCTTACTCATGCGCAACAGTGTTGAACCATTTTCTTAGGTGGAGAAATAGTTAAATGTGCATAAAAATATTTGTGTATCCTTTTGTTTCGAGCTGCGTCTATGCTTTATGTGTTATTTAATAAATTAATATGTATTTCAAAGTAAAAACAACAAATATATATATTTGTATTGTCATATTTGTCTAAAATGTGTCCTTTGACTTATTTTTACCATTGTGAATAGTGTACATATGTAAAGCAAAATTTGGCAGCACTCAGCAAGCGGCGATAGCATTTTTAATGAATTCAACCTGTACGAATTCAACTAGATAACTTTGTTGTTGCTTTCACATGTAAATTTTTTGACAGACGAGCGAATATCAGGAACTGGTTAAACTGAAAAAAAAACAAATGAGCAATTATCAAAGTAGGGCAGTCTTCAAATAAATAAGTATAGACCACCCTGTACGTAACTATATTTTTTTGTTATTTGGCTAATTATTTTTCTCTTTACCATCATCGTTTCTTGGCGTGTATTTAGTGTGAAAATTTGATCGGTCCCATGGGTACACTTATTCATTCGTTGCACTTTTGTCTTCAATTTGGGGTTTACAGCCATTTCTTTGCGCTTGATGACTACCTTTGTTCTAAGTTAATTATTTCGCTGTCTTAATTCGAAGAGGATATCGTGAGTATAAATAAACATGTAATGCAGAATGCCCAATATTGGTGGGTCACTTATTTATCTATTTTTTTGGTTTATATGGGGCATATTTCATTGCCTATCAAATAAAACGGTCACATATTACTATGTCAACAATTGATGAATATTGGAAGTGAACCACTATTACGTCATTTCAGCAAAATTTATTCTAAAACTATTCAATGTTTTTGAATGTAAAGCAATCACTCATCCAACTTCGCTATTGTCTGGTACTATGTTCTGCTTCTCATTACTAGATTCCAGGAAAACATCTGTTTGTCACCGCCATTGATGCGTCATTGTCTGCATTCACCTACGACATTGTGCCTCACTAACTGCTTATGTACATCTGAGTCTCTAAATTCAGTATCAGGCTATTAATCCTTCGAAACACTCCATGTACAAGCATAATTACATTCATAGATAAGGTCACACGCATATCTCTGTTACGTACTCCGTTACGCACTGGTTAGCAACAGGTTGTTTTTCCACTTTACTAGAAATCATGCAGCTCTCTTTATTTGTTTTCCCTCTCTTGCTCTCTTAATAGCGTACTCTTGGTAAAATTCGTATTGCTCTCAATGTGCTAGTTATATCTATTGGTACACAGTTACATATCGTTCTTAAATTTACAACACCATATGTTAAAAGCTTTCTTCTACAGCGCTCCCATACCAAGGTACGAACATTGAGTACACCGTGTCGTATGAGCAATTCAAGAGTGTGCGTTGAAACTTTCTTATCACTACGCAGTGAATGAATGAAATTTGATGATAGCTGTAGCATGAAAATATGAGAGTATTACCAATAACAACAACAGCAAAGGTAAATAAGGGGGGATGAACACGGTCTGCCATATGTGTGAAATAGAGCAGTTGTTATTTTGGCTAACTGAGAGCAATATTTGCATTGCTCACTTTCATGCGAATTGTTTCCTTCACTCTAACTACTAACACACACATACACTTCTCTTCGTTCATTCAGTGCGTTGATATTCATTTGCGTCAACCGAATGAATGGGATGCTCAAAGCGATGCTCAGCTTGACGTTGCTCCGCTGCTCTGTTATGATGACTGCGCTGCGTCACGCTCGGCGGCTGCGTTGATGAACAGCTCCTCTGCATTTTGAGTGCGTTCACAAACATCATTCCGTCGTTGGCCGGACTTTGTGTCGCACGCGGTCGCGCGTTTTCGCTTTTTCAAATTAAAAGGATATTCAAATAAAAAATTCTAAATTAACGGGAATTCAACGTGAATGTTCGTTTTGTAGAGTGTGAGTGTTGGCATAACTGAACTTTAACAAAATATACGAAGCAGAAGTGCACAAAGGATACAGCTGTTTGAGTTGACAACAATTTAATATTGAAAATTACAGTTTGTGTCTGCGTTTATTTGGCGACACATTAGATACGCCAATTTGAGTGCTTTTTTGCGTATGTTAACTACTACTAACCATCCGTCGGTACTTCTACAGCCGCGCTCGTGCATAAAAAAGTCATTGCAATATGAATTATTTATACGCATTAAAACTCATTTCGCTTGTTTAAACGAAGGAAAAAATTATAAAAAATGTAAATCTCTTGCAATTAAACGGTGCTTAACAAAACTGAAAATTGCCATAAAAAATGCATTTCTATGAAGATTTCTGTAAGGAAAATTTATTCGCATAAATTAACGCAGCTCTCACTGTCTTCCAGTAAAACCTGTTTATGTGTCTTTCTTTGTGTGATGGTGCGGTGTCTCTGCTTTTGAAATTCTTAATAAATTGCTGCTATTGCAAGTTAATGCTCATGCTAATGCCAGATTCAACGCTGGTGTTTCAACGATTAGTGAGTGGAAAAATTGTCTCCAAGTGAATGAAAGCAGAAAAATAGGAGAAAAATCGTGGTTCAACATAAATGCTTATTAGATGATTAGAATACATAGAAATATTTTGGAACAAAAGTTTGTTTAGAAGGTGTATAAAACAAAATTGAGTAATCAAATAATTAAATTAACGTTACTAAACTATGCTATAACTATATAGATTTTTTTTTTTTGGTAAACATTTAAATTGGTTTTAATTCGTAAAACAGTGAAAGCCAAGCATTTTTAATTTGTTTGGAGCTCAAGAGTAAATGGTGAGTGTAAATTAAAAATAAGGTGATTTTCTTGTTACTTAATTTTACAATTAAATAAATTAAAATATTTATATTGACGCATTCGAATATAAAATATTTTAACTATAAATACTTAAATTCATTAAGATTAGAGTGTGATACAAAATTTAGTGGCCTGCCTTAGGTATGTTTGATAAAATTGAAGCTTATTATAATCATGTTAAATCACATTAAGACAAGATTCTCAATCGAACAATGTTCTCAGAAGTATCTGATTAAACCTGTACCCTTTAATTCGAAGCAGTTAATATATAGTGAGTTACTGTAAGCTACTACTGGTTGATCGTATTGTTCAGTTAAAAGAGTTTTAAGTCCCAAGCGCTCACAGTGTTTGAGATAACGCCGACGATTAAATTAGCAGCTACTTCACACATATTAACCGACTTAAATTATCGTGAGTGAAAATAAATTTAATATCTCACGATTATTGCACTTCCATAATTACGAAATACTGCTGTAAAGGCAACTGGAATAATAAATACTTCAGAAAATTAAACCATTTCTAACGAAGCATTTATTATGAATGATACGATAGCAAGTGAAAGCAAGACCATTCTTAATACTACATAGAAACTCACATTTTGTAGGAATTTAAGTAATTGTGTATTTATGCACATATATGTATGTAAATACGTACACACCTAACATATACTTTGCAGAACACTAGTCGTCTAACTGCCTACATTTCATTATTTATGCAGGCGTGGAACGTTGCGCATGTGATGTAGTGATAGCGTTTACTTCCCGTTGCATTTTCGCAAATATTTGTATGATTGCCATTTTGCTCAGTGCATACTTATAAGTATGTTTGTATGCAGGCAAGGTACGTCGCTGCATGTGAGGGTAAAATGTGTTGGTGTTTAGCGTGAGTGTTGCGAATAATTTATGAAAGCACCAATGGACTAACAGTTATCAGCTGGCAACGTAATCATGTGAGGCTAAATATGTTATAACTCTATGTGGTAATCAAAATGTCATAAATATAATATATAGTTATATATACATATATATTAGCATTTTTGCTCCTTATTCAATGCTTTATAAAAGTGTTGCAGTGATAGGATATAGTTCAGAAGGTTTTTTTGCGTCAAATCATGCGTCACCCAAACATTAAGCTTTTTTGTGTATCCAGCCTTCTGCAGATGTTTTAAAATGGTTTGGTGACTAACTCCCATCTCCTGGGCGATGTCACAAGATGCTACATGGCGGTCTAAATCGATGTTTTCCATGATTTGGTCGGTATTCGTCGTCACAAGTTTTCCGCCGGCTGGCTTATCCATAGTGCCGTTTTCACCCGCTCTGAATCGTCGAAACTATTCCTCCGCAGTCGGAAGTGATAGAGTACCATCCCCCAAAACACCATTAATCTCACGGAACTTTTCTCTAGCGGATTTGCCTTTAACGAAGGAAAACTTTAAAATAGCGCGAATGTCGGCGTTAGTGAACTTCATGTTTGCACGCATATAACTGTTGAACGCAATTTCCAAACTAATCACGCATAGCGTCGTTTTGTAGGTTATGTCAAGACCTTTCAAAGATCTATAGTATTGCCAGATACGAGCTCTGTACCGCTGTATACATAGTCGCGAAATTCAAAAGACAAAAAATCGGAAGGGAACCAACCTAATATAATCGGAAATTTTATAATCCTATAATATAATATATGTAGACAAGAAATGACTAGACTACAACTCGGGAGACATTTTCAACAGGCTCTGTATTTATACCCCTACATTAATTTGTTGATGCCTTATGCTCGTATAAAATATATGGACAAGAAATGAAATAGATTATAGCTCACGTTTTCAGCAGGCTCTCTGCATTTACATATATCTCTACATTAATTCGTGTACTATAATGTGCTAAAATACGATTTTTGTAGTTCGGTAAAATGTCTTATTATATATTATTTCATCTTTCTCTTATAGTACTTACATTGGACCCATTTTTACCGTACAAATAGTATATTGAAAGTGATGCTCCTTATTGCCAATGAATAAGGAAGTAAAATGAATGATCCAGCTATAAACGTTTGTTATTGTATTATATTGCTATTGTTGTTGTAGTTATAGTTAGTATCTACTGAAAGCATCCTACGCATGCGTGCATTTTCACTTGTATCAATAAAATAATATTCTGAGATTCATTGATACATATTATAAGCATGTATATTCGTATGTATATCAGCTCATTTAGACTTGGCATTGATGGTCTTGACAGTTTGAGTCAACAGTTGACAACATACCATACCATCTCCATTCGATGCATAATATCATGTTATCAACACATCCTCTTTACATGGTTTATTATATTCTTATAGATATGTATATATGAATGCATTATTATGCGTTGTTGACTGATTACTCTTTTAAAAACACATAGATCAACACGTCGCTGTTGGCCCTGTGATAATAAAGTTCACGTCGTAATTCGATCTCTATTGACACTTTTGTTAAAATCTATAAAAATCCGAACATTATGGATGTATATGCAATATTACATACAAGTTCGTATGTCTGTATGCATGTATATAACTCCATATGTGAGTATACAAAAGCTCTTTGTTGACTTTTGAAAGCAAACAAAATTAAAGAAATTTTGATATGTATGTTAGCGTACATTTTTTAATAAACGTTGACAGTTTTTAGATTATTTCGTAAAATGGAACTCCATTCTAATCCTTAATTACGCGTGTCGGTCGATAAAACTAACTGGAGCTGTTATTAACATATAATTTCAATAGAATTCACTAAATCAAAGAAAAAATGCAAAATTGAAATCTATTTACGTACTCGCTTATATAACCCTCCACTCAATTTCCTTTATCTCTAATAATGTGAAATTTGGAAGCTTTTCACAAATTTGACAAACAAATTATTTCTATAATATTTCGCCTCATCAAAGTCCTACAGACTGATGAAATTACCATACATTTATCTTGGTTCAGCAAATAGAATCGCGTTTTCCTTTATCTAATCACGGATGATTGACATTATACATTATATTCATACTCTATATTTGGTACACTGATTCATTGTGATATATGCGAAAATACATTAAAGAACTACAAAACATATCGTGGACTTTATTAAATATTGAATTTTCCCTCTGATAAAAGTAACGCATATCGCACTGATAAGGTGTCAAGCCAACTTTAATGAGATTTGTATGTATATATGTATTCATAGATAGATAAGGAGTAAATGAGGGGAAAACATAATATTCATTTTACCACAAATAGGTCTAGATTAATGTATGATAAATGCATTTAATTGCAAATAGTTTATCTCAAATTTGTGGTTGGATTAGTAAACAGCTGTACCAGAGGCGTGTAACGCAAAGTGAGATTTTTCTGTGTCAACACGTTGATTTTAAAGTTATAAGTGGGATGAATTCCTTCTCTTCTTGAATGGCATAGACATCGCTTACGCGGTCATAGCTGAGTCCACAACAGCGCGCCACGCATCTCCCCTTTTGGCAGTTTAGCGCCAATTCGTTATACCAAGTGAAGGGTTCTTCTCGACCAGGTGATTCCAAAGGAGTGGAAGAGGTCTCCCTCTTCCTCGGCTTCCACCAGCGGGTACCGCATCGAACACTTTCAGAGCTGGGGCATTTTCATCCATTCGAACAACCTGACCTAGCCAGCGTAGCCGCTGACTTTTTATTCGCTACTATGTCAATTTCGTGGTATAAATCATACAGCTCAACATTCCATCGTCTGCGGTATTCGCCGTTGCCAATGTTCTGAGGGCCATAAATCTTCCGCAAAATCTTTCTCTCGAAAACCCCAAGAGTCGTCTCATCGGATGTTGTCATCGTCTACGCTTCTGCACCATAAAGTAGGACGGGAATGATGAGGGACTTGTAGAGCTTGATTTTGGTTCGTCGAGAGAGGACTTTACTGTTCAATTGCCTACTCAGTCCAAAGTAGCACCTGTTGGCAAGAGTTATTCTGCGCTGGATTTCAAGGCTGACATTGTTGGTGTTGTTAACGCTGGTTCCCAAGTAGACGAAACTATCTACTACTTCAAAGGTATGACTGTCAACAGTGACGTGTGAACCAAGACGCGAGTGCGCCGACTGTTTGCTTGATGACAGGAGATATTTCGTCTTGTCCTCGTTCACCACCAGACCCATACGCTTCGGTTTCCTATCCAGTCAATATAGCTTTGTACACAGAGTAAATTGTATATACATACTTGCGTATGCTTATAAGTATTGCATTCGCGTTAATTGAAAAAAGGATCACACACGCAATCGGTTATTTGATATTTTGCTTGCCATTTGGGGTTAATTATGTTTTGCTTCCCTCGTGTCAATATTTGCTGTTCACTTGAAGTATAACAAATAAAATGCAGAGACCTCAGGCTACCAAACAGGATGTGGATCTCATTTTGATAATGCTGGCATTTCTTAAGTTTAAGGGGTTAGATTGAAAATAATTTTTTGTCGTATTATATATTACAATATGTTTAAAATATTATCCCAAAAATTTCAAACCGTTCATAAAACATAAACTTCTCAAAACTCATGTTTTTAAGTCGGTGGATATTATTTTTCGGAAAGTTATGAAGCGATTTTTTTTTTGTAAAGCTCGCACACATCTTCGAAATAACTCTATCTAGTTAATTAACGAAGGGTTTTTTAACTTCTATTATAAGTATTTTTTTTTTTTTTTCGAACCAATATATCTCGCAAATTAGATCAAAAAACTGCGGTTTTGGTTTAAATTCTGTTTTAATATTTTCTTTTTTGCATTCTTGATTAACCGGATTTGTCCATGTGTTATCGAAAATTGTAAAAAATACCCTTTGCTACAGTCTCTGAAACCCAACTAACACCTTAAACTAAACATCATGACTGAATTTTGCACCCTCCACCGCAAAACACCTTCGAATATCGAATAATCTCTTCATAATTGCATTCTGTCATTTTCACCAAAGCGCTCACGGATTAGTGAACTTCACACACATATTATTTACCACCTTCATGAGGCAAGTCATGTCACCCTGAGTGCAAACATTACTTAATTATAGCGGTGCATATACATGCAACAGCGACATATACATATGTATATATTCACATGCGGTGTTGTCTGCTGCGACAATTTGTCACACAGCGACGCCACTCATGCACCACTCAGCATCACTGCCGGTATGTGTGTGTTGGTTTAAGTGCTTAATATGCCCTGTGTGCCCCCAATGGCGACACTTGACTGTCATTCGTTGGGCTTTTTGTTTGCCATTACTTTCTCGTCATGCTGTCGCATACTTATACTGTACGCAACCTTTTCCTTCACTTCTCACTTTTAATTATTTTTTTTTTCTGTTTGTTAACTTGTTGATCGTTTCGCGCATTATTTATGGTTTCATTTACATTTTTAGCTTCGTTTGTGATTGTTCTTAAAGGGATTTTGCATTCATCTTTCGTAAATCTTATTTCTGGACACTGTATAAGGAGGTTTTAATCCTTATACAGTGTCCAGTGTTATTGACAACATTTTATTGGGCTGCTTAACTAAAATAAATAGTTTATGCTCATTGGAGTACACATAAATATATATTATTTATTCGTGCAATTTGATGATTTACTCCAGGTGGTGTAATTTAAGGATGCACACACTTATGATATATGATATGAATAAATATGTATTTGAATATACGACTAAGATATTAGTTGCATAAATTGTGTTGCGCAATTGTTAAATAATTACTGATGAAAATATACAATAACAAATTAAATTCCAACATTCCAACTAAATTTCAATTCACACATTGTCGTCTCTCGTATGTGTACCTGCTTTTGATTGCCAATTCAGCAGCAATTCAATGTCAACACAGAAACAACTAATTAAGCAGCTGATTAGCTCGCTAGGTAAAATATGCCCTGAAGAGTCTCATCTAGTGCCAAGCGCACTAATACATATATACTGTTAGTTAGTTATGCCAACAGCTGATTGAATTTACATATATTTTTTTAATGTAAAGGTAAGAGTACGTCTAAAACTCTGTCCCACAATTACTTCATTTGCATTTGCGTTGCCACCGCGAGAGTTGAAACCTCCTTAATTAAGATTTTGATATGCAACTTGCATGTGTAATGAATATGTGCATACATGCACTTGGACATTGAATCGACTTTGTGCCCACGGGTTTAAGCAATATGGGTTTATGAATATATAGGCAAATTTTGGGATGAAGGTCATATTTGACTTCATTCTATGTTAACATCCGAAACTGAAAAGTCTGGTAAATGTTGCTCTGACCAGCTTATCATTCCCTTCCTTACATACATATTTGTTAGTTGCTGTACCGCAGTATATGGAGCAACTTTCCAAATCAATAGCTATTTTAACATGTTGAATAAAATCTGTTTTCCTCCCTCGACTTTGTATATGGGGCATTCTCTGGAAAAAAAGCCACTTGAAAAAAAAGTTCTTTATTTTCTTTGGCAATTATATATCTTATAGTACATGTAAAACCTAAAATAAAACATATGGTTTTAGGTATGTGTAACACGGGGTTGCCATATTATAAAGAGCCAAAGTTTTTTGTAAAAAAATGTTCGAACCGCCATAACTTTAAAACTAATGAACAGATTTTAAAACACCATGTGACTTTTTTGTACAGAATTTCTCAAACTTTGAAACTGTATATCGTAAAAATTTTTAAAATTAATATTTCATAACAAAAAATGAAAAAAAAAAAATTTTGGAATTTTTAACAACTTATGCCCCCTTCGATTTTTTTCGAAAATATCTTAAAATGTTCCTTATTTCATCACCTTTTTACCCCCCAAAGGGAATTTTGGGACAGCAATATTTGTATGAGCTACAAATAAAAAACCAACTCAGAACATGATGAAAAATCATTGATTTATGCACTATTATTATCTGCAATTAGCGTAATCCAGGATTAACGACGTAGACGTAGCAGATATTTAATCCCTTTTTGTTTTTTTTTATTTTTTAATATTTTTTTAATTTTTTGTATTTTTCAAATTTTTAATTTTTTTTTTGTTGTTTGTAATTTTTAATTTTTACAATATACAGTTTCAAAGTTTGAGAAATTCTGTACAAAAAAGTAACATGGTGTTTTAAAATCTGTTCATTAGTTTTAAAGTTATGGCGGTTCGAACATTTTTTTACAAAAAACTTTGGCCCTTTATAATATGGCAACCCCGTGTTACACAGACCTAAAACCATATGTTTTATTTTAGGTTTTACATGTACTATAAGATATATAATTGCCAAAGAAAATAAAGAACTTTTTTTTTTTCAAGTGGCTTTTTTTCCAGAGAATGCCCCATATTACAAAAGAATATAACTAAGAAACTAAATTAGTCAAAGGCTTCCCTAAAAGTGAGTCACGCCGCAAACAAATCATTCCACATATGCTCCAAAATACATAACTACATATCTGAAAAGCTATATAAAACTGTAGAACCTCCTCAGCATTTGATCCTTTGATATTCCCAATTCAGTACAAATTCTTTTAAACAAACACATATACTCACATGTAATAAAGGAAAAACAAAAATCAGAACAAACTCAGCAGAATACGGTGAGGGAGTTGGAGGGCACGCACGGATGAAATTCACTTGCTGCATACTAATACCAAAAACTCGTACACCCAAACACAGTTGATATATTTTGCAAGTGAGTTTATAGACATTTACTTACGATTCTGCTCGCCGGTGCATATGAGTGACATTTTTTTTTAATTTTTTGTTTAACAAACAATCGGCAAACGTACGAGATGATTTACATATACACATATACATACATATTGTCAATAATGACTAAATATATACAGGCATGAAATACGGGTATGTATGTATATCTACCGCATTTACTGACACTACTCGATTTTTGGCGCTACATAGACGTAGTAAAATCGATGAAAATTAAACTTATGGTTTAAATAATTTAAAGCAATTACGAATAGGAAATACAGAAGAATAATAAATTTTGTGTTAAATGAATTTGCTGGAAATTTTATCGAGAAATGTTAGTTAATTAAACTAAATACTAATGTGTGATAATTAAATCTTTTTATAGTCAATCAAATATATAAGAGAGTTTTATTTTAAACGATACAAAATCAAAAATCAATCGAAGATAAAATAAAATACATAATTTAATTTTTTTTTAATATTTGTCCTCTATTAAGCTTCTTCATAGTCAGTCTCTATAATAAATACATATTTTCAAACAAACTCTCAAAGCTCTCTATAATATTAATAATGATTTGTGAAACTTATATCCGGATTGGAATAACATTCAACTCTCACGGTGGATTACCAAAACAACAACAAAATTAACTAAATGTATCACATCCACAAAGAGAAAGGAGCTGTGGGCAAGCTGAAGTTTTAATTGTAATCCGCTGATGCCACTCGCGGGCTTTGTTCAACGGCCACGAATTCTATGACACTAATCCTGCAGAAGTTTCTGTTGCTGCTCACCACAGCCTTATCACAGCGACGCACATTATAACAGGGCTTTTTGGTCGCAGTCTGTTGGTCGTTACAGTCAATGATCACATTAAAAGTCGAGTTCAACAAATGTCAACATTAAAGTGGGTTTAAAAAAATAGTTTAGTTAAAATAGTAAAATTTAAAAATCTTCTTAGCAAATTTAAGGAATTAAAACAAATTTCCGATTCACTTCTACCACACAGGACCAACAAACTGTTCAAATAATGCAAAAATTAGTATTCTACGGTAGGAACACAGCATGGAGAATCTCCGTGGTAACTAGAGCCTTCATACTCGTATGGCAGGACTTCGTCCCACATCATCTACCTCGATGTTAGGCAATGCAATCTGTTCGGAGATAGAATTGTGGTTCCGACAAACCCACGTACAGTTAAGAATGAAAAAAAGAACAAGTATAGTGTTGGATAGATTTATCGATTGAAATAGGGAAATAAATAAATAGATCTATTAAATTTCATATTCATTGCAGTAAAATTAATTTTGAGTTTTAAACGCTTTGTAAAGCAATTGTAGCGTTGATTGCTTGTAATTAGACCGTACAAATTTACGCAGACTCTCAAGGTTATTGTTAACGCTTAAGCCGCAAATTTACAGCTAATTTAATTTAGTTAATTAGCAATTACTGAGAATTAATACTCTCTTGTTTGTCGTGAAATTTGATTAAAGCATGCTTAGTGTTGGGAAGAAAATTCAAAATGTGCAGAAATTCCATCAAAGTTTCCTAATGATTTGTGTTACTACCAGTTACACATGCAACAACATATAAACAAATTTTAACCTGACTTAAATACCACAGAGTCGCCGCAACTCTAAAATTGATGGTCAAAAAGGGATATCTTCATATTTGTATGTATACAAGAAAGCTTTGCCGACCACTTTAGTTTTATGACTATGAAAAGCATTTGGCAAATGCAATTGAAAGCCATCCTTCTATAAAAAGTTTGCATAAAGCAAATAAAAAAAATTTATAAATAAAATACAAAAATATATTAGTTTTCTAAGAGCATTGCAGCAGTTCGAGGACTTCGAAATGTCGCCTATTCGGCAGGCAATATTTCCAGTATTTGGCCTATTTCCAATTTATATGCGAAGTAAAATCAGACAATGTCTATGTATGCTAACAGATATATTTACATATATCAGTAAACAAAAGCAAAAAAAAAACAATAAACATTTTAAAACGTGCAGCAACTCGAATGAAAAGTTTGTTACCTTGATTCAGTGTATGTAGTAGTAGTAGACAAACGCAGACGAACACAAAACCGAATTGTATCTAAAAAACTACAAAAGTTCGTATAGACAATACATTTGAGTAATGCTGAAAGATACTACACGTGGTACTGAAAGGAGGTCGCACAATTATACAATGTCTGAAAAAATGTGTACACATACGAACTTTAAGTGGTAATGATGGTTATTTCAACTTGTATTTCGACTGACAGCTGCCGCTGTGCGGAGTGGAGAACGTTGTAAACTGAAAGCATTCAACCTAGTGTTTGCGAGGGTTGAGGAGTGCGAAATGTACACGACGTAACGCCCACCACTGTGAAGCGCCTAAAATTATGCCAACACTAAAATGCATATGTGTGGAAAATTAACCGTCAGTTTTGACTACAAAAAAAAAGAAATAAGAAAAAAAAACAATCAAACGAATGGAAAAAGTGCTTCCTAATGCTTCTTTTAATGCATACATATAGGGATACAGATACAAGGTATGCCGTTCGAGAATTTACAAACATACTTGGGATGAACAATTAAACACATTCGCGTGAAAGTTTACTCACATTTGTATAAATGCACTACGTCATTTATGCAGCCATTTCTGTCACTCACTTAATTTGGCCTTCATTGCCTTCGGAGAAACCGCCAATAAATTGGTCAGCATACATTGCTAGACTGCACAGCGGGTTGGTGAGTACATATCTGCTGGCGCCTTCAAATAGGCAATATCTTGTCGTCATTATCTGTGAACGATGCGAATCAAGTGTTGAAGCTGGAGGGAATTGTGTTTGAAATAGATGAAAAACTAAATCTGAGAGAGAGAGAGAGAAGGGAGAATATATACGAAGAGATGTAGTGGTTGTGTAAGAGTCTTTCACCATTAAGTTCCGGTTTCAAATATCAACAAAGCAGACAGACGCATATGTACATCCTATTAGTGCTTTGCCATCGACCTTGTTTGCCGTCAAGCGATATACTAAAATTAATAATATCTTCGACTTTTCATTGGTCCATGGTTAGACGTTAGTTGTTCTTATGTACATCAGCCCAATAATGAAGTTTGTTTAATGAATGAAGTAATATTTTTTTTTATTGAATGCACACACAAGTAGCCAAGTTCCGGTACTGGCTTGTACATTTTCACTTATAAATATACAAATATATACTCACAATCCAGCGTCGTCGCTCATATGTGAGTTGTACTTTAGTCTTTGTATATGTGTTGTATTATGCATTAACGGCCTTTTGAATATCTCACGGACTTGACATGCGGATAAGTGTATCTCTAGATTAGGAGTGTTGCTTCGATTGATCACGTGCCTTTATTTGCTTGATTATTTATGTATTTATCTAAATTGTTGAAGCGTGCTGTCTAATGCTGAGCATGGCAAGTAACTCATGTATACATACATAAATATACAAATAACTGACGCTGTGCAGGAAAAGAGCTTCGAAATAAAACGTCGTTAGGTATAAAAGTGACCAGGTTCAGTGGTACGCCTGCATGTATGGCAGCTCTCAAATAAAATGAAATAAAGTAACTAAAATAAAAAATTGTATTCAATAAGAAAGAAAAATCAAATAATAAAATAAATAAAATAATACCCATATACCAACAAATTGAATACTGTATTCTCAAAACCCTGAAAAATAGCATGCCATTTTTAATACTATCACGATATTCGACAAAATTAGATATTTTTGTGCGACAAAGACTTTATGAATGTGGACATGGTTTTTTGGCAAGCTATGCCATATAGTTATGAAAATAAAATATTGCGTTTGCTAACTTGGGATAATATATGCTTACATCTTATAAAGCAGACTTGAAATTATAGTAGGTATCAACCTGCTTGTTCATCACAGCCTAATTTGGCTGCATAAAAGCCAATACAGAAATCTCAAAGTAAGCTGCAGCAATATTTAATGGAAATAAGGTCTTCAGAAGACAACAGTATACTTAGACCCTTTTTAGAATGAGTTGCTTATTACACATTAAAAACTTTTCGTTATGTCAGCTTTTCTCAGTTCCTTTACACCTACAGTACAGTTTTAGGAAACAAATTATTGTTATTAAAATGCTCAATTAACGCAATAATTAATAATGCAATAAGGTTTTTAATACACAATATATACATACAACAACAGCATCACTAGCTAACGCTCTGCTCGCAGCAATTATTTATGAGAAAAGTACGCGAGTGTATTGTCTGGCTGTATACTACAACAAATGAGTATTAAGCGCTCAGCGCGTTAGTGACAATATACCTTCGATGTGGTGCATAAGTATGCATAACTAAACCTTATTTTGTGCTCGTGGTGCGTTAACTGGTGCGTTGAGTAAATTTGTAACACATGCTCCCTCATGTGACAATACAACAACATTTTAAGAGAAAAAAATCCTCACATCGCTTAGTTATTACTCATCCATTGGTGCCAAGTTTCGTAGAACACCTTTACACCGCTCTGCAGACATTTAAATCACCTTTGGCGTCGTTGGGAGTTGATTTTCTGGTTCAAGCGTTTCGTCGCCCAAAAGTGTGCTAACATATAAATTATGTTTTCTTTGCACTTTGGGAGATTTTTGTGCCCTGACGCTTGAATATAAACAGCATAAGTATTTAATATGATGGATATGTTCTATGTATGTATGTATGCATATAGAAATATAAATATATATGAATATGTGCGCGTCTTCGTTCTTGTATATATTTTTTAAGTTGTTTGTTTAGTGTTGTTTGGTGTGCGCTTGTTGACATTTTAAATTGTATACTCGTTGTGCTAAGTGTATGTAAATATATATTATATTTTTTATGTATATGTATCTATATTTTTTTGAATATTGGGAAAAAATTTCAATAATGCCCAGATAAAAATATATATGTACTTCTGAAAATCTAAATTGCATTAGTGTTACGGTGTTCGCACATGTATCATCACCATGGAATTTCGAAAATGGAATGTTGTGATAATATTGATATCAACCAAAGCCAGTATGTTAATGGCATTCCAGGAATATTTTAGTTTAGAAATATCGATAATTTAAAAAGTATATGGTATATGTGTGATTATACAAATATGTGAGCAAATTTGTGTGTATGTGGTCACCTGGGAATATGTAACAAGAGGCAATTGAACTTTCACCTTGGAGTGCTACGCAGCCGTCTAAATACTTCAAAGCCGGTATGCGAAGGCGCCTAAAAGTATGTGTTGCAAATATATATGAATTTCTGCATATGCATACAGACCCACCCTATCAAACACTTAACGAAATGAGCATGTCTGGTTTTAGTCGTTTTGTCTGGTTTGTCAATATGGACACACCTTAATCGGCTTTGGTATTTCAATTAGGTTATACGAGGGCTGCTATATATATTTCTGGCCTAATAATGAAATTAGGTATATTTATCAACGAAAATGGTTTTATTGTTTTTCAAAATATTCTCCATCAAGATTTATACACTTTTGCATGCGCTCAAACCAATTTTCGAAGCACTTTTTTGAGCCTTTTTTGAGCGATTGTCAAATTGTGCGGGATCCAACGAGAACAAACCTTTTTTACGGGCAGGTGTTCATGCAATATCGAATGTATACTGGTAGGAGAAATGCATAGGCATGCCTCTATCTGAAGGTATGTTACATGACGGTCTTGCATTATATGTTCACGTACGGCATCGATGTTTTCTGGCACAACGGCTGTTTTTGGACGACCTTCACGGAATTCGTCTTTGAGCGAGCGTCGGCCACGATTGAATTCGTTGTACCAATTTTTCACAGTGCTATAGGATGGTGCTTCATAGCCATACAAAGATTTTAGTTCATGGATTCACTCTTGTCGCGATAATCCACGTCGAAAGTTGTGAAAAATGATCGCACGAAAATGTTCATGAGTTAATACCATTTTTTGGCCGAGATGAATTTTTTAATTCCCTGTAAATAAAACAATTTACGATTAAATGACAAAACGTTCTGAGTGATGTTATGCTAAAAAATGTCAAACTTTCCAATGGAAATGTCAGATTGCAACTGGCAACACTTAGTGTTCCAGAAATATATATAGCAGCCGTCGTATGTCATATTGCACACATACGAATGTCTGGCTTATATACACATTATAGCGTGCATAGGGATGCCTTTCATTCTAAAATTTAATAAAAATGTCAACTGAAACTACTCCCCATGCACTCAATGCGACACAAGTAGACATAAAAATTTAAATAATTTTTGTTTTCAATTATATTTGTTTGTTTTGAAAAATTCAAATAAGGGGTTATAAAATTAGCACAGTGTGTATTAGCTTAAAAGTTCCAATGCTTCGAATATATCGGCGATGTCAAAATAAATGAAGTAACTTAAATTTGAAAATCCCTCCTTGGAAATTCTAAGAATTCTTCAGCAAAGTGTGAGCATGAAATGCAGACTTAAAAATGTTTACCACAAAAGAAATTGCCAATTTCTAATTTCACTCAAACTTTTATGAATTTTCTTTCATATTTTTTGCTGTCAAAACTCGTATACTCAATCACATTATTTCTCAAATTTTCTTGCATTGCACACATCTTTGCAATGGGGTTTGTTTTTGTTCTATTTTGTTTTTGTGATATTTTTCGGTCATTATTGATATGTCTTCGCACTGCAAGAAAACTTGACCGAATTTTTCTTCGACGCTTACACACACTTACATAAATGTTTTCTTTTAAACATACGAATATACTTTTCTTCATTCCTGTCTATATGAGATATTTTAAAAGCGTTCCTTATGATTCTTCAATTCAGTTTTTTTGATTACCAACTCATTTGAAAATTTTTGTTATCAATCCTTTGCGGTTTGCTTAGAAATTGTCCAACTTTAATATATAGCTGACTCACGAAACAAATTGTCAAAAGTATGACATATAAGGTCAATGCAGAACTATTTTTTGGTTGTGCGTTGGAAATAAAATAATTTATAAAATAAAATATGACGAATTTAAAGACCGAAAGTAATGTTGAAATCACATGTAAACTCACTGAAATTTCATTGATTTGAGTCTGGAATATTCCTATACAGTATATACATCATACTATATACGATAAAAGTTAGTACAATTCATAGAAGTAGACGTACACGGCGTATACACAACATTTGAATAACTGATACTGAGTGAAAAGCCATATACATACAACTTTTAGTTTCATTCTTCTATGCAACTAGTCCCTTCAAAATTCGTTTGTTTGTATTGTAAACAATTCAAATTTAAATTAACTGCAAAAGCTATAGGATTACTGACAAGTGAGATAAATTGCAAAATTACACTAAACAAATTGGACGAGGGGTTGCATTTTGATAGAATATAGTTTTGCTGTGTCGCATTGCCACTTAATTCAATGTAAATAGCAATATGTATTGTAAGCATAAATTTAAAATATTCACATGAATCAGATCAAGCAGAACACAATGAATATCATATCGGAAATGGCAAATAAACTTTAACGAAATTCCCGCGTTCACCAATGCGTGTGACCCATTTTGCTACAGTAGATTTCGCAATTTCTCTTCTTTAACCAAATTTTCGCTGACTGCTGGATGTCCTTAAAATGTCACTCATACGCTACTGCAAAAAATTTATACCCTTTTCAACTTTCGCTTGATTTTGTAAGGGTTCACAGAGAGACCGTTGGTATGCATAGAAGAGGTCATCGGTGCAGGAATTCTGGTATAGCAAATTGTAGTTCAGATTTTTTTCTGTATTTAGCTTGGTAAGACATCTGTCAACCATTGAATCTGCGAAAGCGTGGGAGAAATTCAATGGGAGTAACATGATTGTTTTATTTTTATTTTTTTTTTTTTTTTTGGATGGCCAACAAATTTGTGTTAAATGAGAGCTTGTGCTGGTGACTATAAATTTTAATTCTTTTCAATGCTTTGCACCACTTCATTTTAAGGTTATTTACTCAAATGCTTATAAATATCTAGATGATAAGTGGAAATAAAAAAGTTTACTTCAATTCACATATTTTCCTATACTGCTAGCGTAAAAGGGATGTTGACACTCTGCTGTGGCTTAGTGTCTAAAATACACATAAACGTATGCACATTTGCTGCTCCTTGTAAATGTCTGTCTTGATTTATTGTTTAGCACACAGACTACCATCAATACCAGAGTAATTGCTAGCGAACTCATTCATCAAATTATAAAATAATAGCAGATTAAAGTTGACAAGGAGACAAGGAAGAGGGTACCCACAAACATATGATTAGCAATTTAAGCAAATCATAGCAGAGGAAAAGGGCGATGACTAAACTAAAGTTTAATTCATTACTTAGAGTAATTACCATTCAAATAAATGACATTACCAGCAAATTATATGAAGCCTTTCTTCAACTCGTCAACATTTAATTAGGTTTGAAATAATGTTATCTCCAAAGACAATTTGCGGCCAAACCTTAATCAAAAAGTGTAATAGTTCACATCAATTTTCGACGCAGTTTACACTTCCATTTAAGTACTCAAATCACAATTACCAGACCTATCAAAATATTCAACAGAAAATGTCAAGTAATTGCCAACTCTTACTTATTGCTCTGCGGACCATGAAAGACTCGCAAACAATACAACAATACGAAATAGTGAGCAATAAAAATACGCAAAGTAAATCTATAAAATCTACAAATGAAACAATAAGAAGAAATTGCACTTTCCAATTAAGAAATTTTCACAAGTCAGCTCAGAGGTAAAGCTTGAGTGAGAAACAGGGAGTGTGAATATACATATATATGTAACTAGTTTAACAGTTTTAGAAACAAATTGTTTATAAAGAACAAATAAACAAAATGTAATAAAAAGCTCCAGTGAGTGTACATGTGTCAGCAAAGACCGGGACAAATGTATAGAATTTTCGCTAATTATAGCTTCATTGAAGAGATTGTTCATACCGTTGATGTTGTAGAAGTGTCGCTGCACTAAACTTGTGTCTTTGACTGAATCTGTTTTTAGTGGGCAGGGAACTGTGTGTGGTTATCTTATAATTGGTTATAGCACTAATATTATCGAAAAAACTTGTCAGGCCTGTTCGCTATATCGAATTTTTCGTTAATTCGAGTACTCACTTAGAGGTATTTTTATCAATAAAAATGAGTTAAATATCCGTAAATTGCAGTTTAATAAATTGGTTTTTTAATTATTTGTTAAAAAGCAAAAGCAATAACAAAATAATTCAAATCAGCTAAATTCTCCAAAATTGGATCAATTCTGACACTTTTACTTCTATTTGGTGCTGATCAATAATTTTAAGATTTTTTATAAAATTCAACATTTTTTCAATTTGCATATTTCTTTTTAATTTTTTTAAGTTTTATTTTTAATTCTGGTTCGATGTTATTTGATTTTTTCCTCTTTCTTCATATGTCTTCTTAATGTTGTTCGTTAAACCGAGTACTTACAAATCCCCGATGTTCGTTATTTAAGGTACTCAATGTAATAAATTTGCTTGTTCCTATACTTATCTGTGTAGACAATTCAGAAATTGACTAAATTAGCGAGCTGTCTGAAAACCTTATTTAATTGGTAGTATGTAATATCAATCAGAATTGGGAAGATACTTTCCGATTAAGCAGAAGACAAAATTTATATATTTAGATGAAAAAAAAACAGTGTAAAGATATATTTTCAGGCTAAAAATTTTGCTAACAGCAGCTTAGTGGTATTTTGTTGTTTTCTCCACTACCACTCCACCAAGTAATCATTTCGACATTCGTTTCACTAACATTAATGACACTAATCAATGAGGTGCCGAGGTCTTTGTGTGACATTTGCTTCCATTGTGGAACAGAGATTTACTTGAATTCTATTCTGCTTTCGTTTGCATCTTCGCATCTGTGTAATGTGAAAATACAGATTTTGATTGATTTTACCAGCAGTAAAAAATGAATTTTTAAAAGGTTAAAATTATGTGAAACTTTTTAAAACTTTAATCTGTAAAACCTAATATATGTAACTTATTCTTAATAATTACACATAATTTCTTTATCAAATTATATTTTAATTAAATTAGAGCTTCTGCGCCTTTGAAAAATTATTTCTCCTAAATGAGTTTCCTTGTACCTTTTTCCGCTTGCAACTCTTTATAATAAAAAGGTCAAATATTCCATTGAAGATTAGAACATAAAAAACCATTCACCTTTTAACACACTCTATTCGTTATATATGTTTTAGTAAAACTATTTTTTATTTAATTCTTGAATATGAGTACATAACTGAATAGAGATGCCGTCTGAAGCGATTACTACATACGACTAAGACCCATAATATTATATATGTATATCAGGCTAATAGCAGTATTTCTTTAACAGCCAAGTATGAATGCCAGAGCGAATGCCTTGGTTTTAGGACTAATTATAGTAAAGTTAACTTTCTTTAATTTACCATGTTAACCACCAACAAGTTATAAGTTATATAAATTCGTTCTCATATAAATTTGCAATACAACTATACGTTATACATACGAGCATTTGGAGAGATCATTGCGGTGGCTACATAAACCTGCAAGCACATAAAATTTTGTGGTCACTTGGCGCTGGTGTGCGCACACACATCTCCATCAAATATACATAGATACGTAAGTGTCCTCTTAGGAGCTGTAAAACTGTGAACAGCAGTCGGCACTTTGTCGCTAAACGTTCGTGTGCAGCTGGGACTCCTGCCTAACATTTCTAACAAATTCATTCCGTTACACATTTTAATAGTTTTTTTACACTTATGCTCTATTCGCAGAATGTTAGTGTAGGTTGACATATGAATTAAGTTTTGAACGAAACTAATTTGTTGTGCATTTAAGTTTATTTCGTTTATCTTTTGTTTGGACTGCTATGCCTTTTAGTTTAATTACAGTTAACAATATTTTAAAGTAATAAAATCTTTTGTTTTTGTTCATGTTTTGAAACGACAGAAAAATTATTTTAATACTGAAAGTCTCACTAAATAACTTTTTTGAGACTAAGTGAAGATATCATAATGCGTCACTTCTCCGAAATTATTAAATTTAATTAATAAGTCATTTCTTTTATTTTCAAGGAAATAACGAAATTATAATCACTTATTTCTCCCAAAATCAATCCAGCAAGAGAATACCGTAGACAAACTCCAAGTCCAGTGACCACACAATCCATAATCTCGCTCAACATCAACTACTTAAATAAATTAGTTACGTTGCCGAAAATGGACATAATTAACAAATTTGCACACAATCTTCTCAAGTAAAATATAAAAATGTATTAGATAAAAATTAATACACAACACTTCCTATGGATTCATAAGCATAGCATTAATATAATTAAGAAAAATCTTTCCAAACCAAATTCAACAAATTTGACGTAAATGTTGACGCCGAAAATCACAAACTTTCCTCACACCTGTGACAGCGACAAATCGAAAAACTTTTCACACTAAACTTGAATGGTAAGTTTTTCGAAGAGATACGAAAATTGAGCTTGGTACACACATCTCGACATATATGTACAGATGGTGATACAGTTGAGTAGATGTGAGCTCATATATAAGTAGTGTGTTGTCAACACAGACATTTTGGACATTGCCATAAACCGAACAGTCTAGCGTAGATGCCCTAGTGGCGAGGTGAGCAACGTATGTTAGGACTTCCGGCCATGGTATTAATCTGGGTGATAGTAAAGTTCTAGAGCTATCACTGCACTGTGTGCAACAGAATTACTGTGTTGGCTTTAGTGAAACTTAATCAACGTTGATAGAAGTGAGATATGGCACTTTGTTGAGGTTTTTTAAAGTGTTTCGACATATATATTTACAACTGTGTGTATCAAATATAAATGGTTGTTTTTAAATATGCATAATTTCGGTCTTACACTTCACATATTTTACTTTATACATCTGAAAATCTATTCACAAATATACACATATTTATTTTTAAGCTCACTCAATTTTATTTATGCGATAAATTGGCTATTTGAATTTATAGAATTCATAAGGATTATTAATAGAAGTCAACTGTAACTGTCATGGCGTATGATCAACATTTTGTGCGACAAAAGCAACTCAACAGTTGCTGAGCGAAAATTACAATTATTTTCAAATTATTTTAAGAGATTCGCCACTAGCAGATGTGAACGCACACGTGTTAGAAATTCGCACTTACATATGTGTATATACATATTTTTGCACAAACGTACATTGAAGTGTAGATACGTTATAACGATTTTTGGTAAAGAGTATGTTTGTATACATAATGAACGTACGTATTTTCTTAATTTAAAAGTTTTTCACTGCTTGGATAAACATGATTTAAATGAAAAAGATGTTAATTTCAATTATGATTACTGATCTGCTACATCAGTGTGCAAAAATATCTATTGAACTTATCTCACTTTGAAGCTAGTATGCACTGCTACATTAACTAAATGCCTGCTCCTCCAATTCAAAACAATTTTTTCAAAGAGTAGTATATATAGAATGTTAGTAGAAAATCTCAATGACTGGCTGTTACACACCAACACACACATTGACTATTGGAAACATTTGTGTCAAAGCCGCAAGCCAACGACCGGTAATTGAAGGCAGCATGAACGCTGGCAGCAGGAACACACAATATTTACAGACACATCTGTATTTAGAAGTGTAAGTCTACGGTTATTTGCGGTTTCTTTACTTGCGATTTGCTACTTACCGGCGGCGCGTTGGCTGTTGACTGCCGACCGTCGACTTCTGCTTGCTTATTGCTTGCAGTGATTGTTATTGCTGTTGCTTTTGCTACCATCACAAACAAATGGTTAGTTGTCTACGCGTGAAATCACTTTAATAACGCACCAGAAAGCAACGACCCATATGAATACTTGAGATATCACTAACACATACTAAATACACACCGATAACTACAACATGCATATACACACGCAGAAAATGTATACAAGTGTGTGGTGAGACATATGTAACTAGATGTGTTCAATGTACGCCTATTTATTTGACCGCTCTTTGAGGACTTTTGAAGCAGATAATTTGTGTGTTGAGAAGCTCTCGTAAATATTTAATTTCCAGATTTTAGTTACCGAATTCAAAAAAATTTCTGAAGGATAAATAATTTAATGCAAAGGCTTAATTTTTATAGAAAAGTGCGAAAATCATCAGATATTGATATTTTTTTTTAAATTTTTTAATAATTATTTAGTAAATCTCATTTCTAAAAAGACACTTCCATACAAACGCATATCTCCGAATTGTAAGTCCATTCATAATTACAAGTAGTCTATCGAAATCTTATCACTACGTAGGTAATTACAAGTTAACTAACATCATTTCATCTTGCCTTGAGCGTGAAAAGCGTGTTAATGCGACCGGAAGTAATTAACGTTCATGGGCACAATTAATTAGAGGGCGAAATGCGTGCTTTTACATATACATGGTTATAATGGTATGTACGCGTCAAGTAATAACAACAAAATCTACAAAGATATATGCTATATAATTAAGTCTACAGTCAGCTTTTTTCGGAACTCAATTAAGATCTAAAGAAAATGCGACAATTCAATTATATTTGATAGTGCAACAGGCGCAGATAGCAACTGTTTTTAATTAACTGATTTACTTTTTTAATAAAGCATTTTTACCTCTCATTGACTTTAACTGTCAACTCATTTCAATAAATCGTTGAGAGATTTCAAATATTTTCATATTTGCAATTTCTTTACTCACCACGATTTTCATATTTTCACAAATTTATGTAAGTATTCTTGCGTATTCAAGCTTCGAAATAAATTTTATTTGTTTATTCAAATTTGATTTCAATTTTATTTATTTTTACAAGTTGTTTGCCACTCAGTTGAACAATCAATGCTTTGTGGAGTGACGATTCGCCATTGTTGTATTGAGAGTACTTCAACGCTTTGGCGCTTTTCTTAGCTTCATTTTCTAATAAAAACGGAATTCCTGAGTGGCATTGCAGGAACTCATGAACAGCAAAAGCAAAAAAGGTAAAAAATGTACAAATACATATGTGTATATGTATATATATAGTATATACATAATTTCTGTGTTTAGGGATAAAATATAAAGTTGATTTTCCAATAAGAAAAAATGTAAGTATAATAAGACGGCAATAATAATAATAATAGTAAATATGATAAAAGAGCTTCAAAATATAATATGTTTATATCCCAAAAGAACGTGCTATCTTAGTAAAATTGTTGATTATGCACCTGCCGAATTGAATTTCAAAGCATTCAATAAAAGCACCTGAGCCATTCTAGTGCGAAAATTTAAAGTTTCTTTTATATTATATTTCATTAGTTTGTGTACCTCAAAAGTGGACAGTGGTAATATATTTTATAAAAGTTTATCGATTTCATTTCAAAGAAATGCAGTTGAGGAAATGGTGTGCAAAGGAAAATGAAATTACATTTATTTTCTGTTCACATAATTTAACATCTCACACGACGTTCGAAAAAAAAACTAGAATGACCTTCCACTCAATCAACGTCTCAAACATGCAACTTTTAGCTCATTTTTGTTTTTTCTTCACTCTCCTTTGCTTTCGATATGAATTCGCGTGGTATACGACATATATTTATTTAGTGATACTGGTGTTTGAAATGCTTATAAGTGAATGGCAAAAGCGTAAATCTGTTTTGCTGAGAAATATAACGTTATAAGGCGACTGAAAACGTAGTGATAAAACAAATGTCGTCTTGGTAATTAGGTTAGGAATTTTTGAAACATAATATACATTTTTTTGTTTAAAATATTTCCAATGAAAAATAACAAAAAAATCACATACCACAAATGCTTTTCATAAACATTGCTTCCGAAAACCTTAGAAATTTTTGCTGCTTTTTATTTTATCATTCTGCTTTTATATTTAATTCTTTTTTATAGCAGGCAGTCGGCAAAGTTTTGTCGTTAATCAAATTCGATAATCTAAAACGATAATTGACGTTTCAGCCAGTTAAAAGGAATGTATGCGTTTGCCATTGTTTCTCACAACATTACTGCGCGCCTGAAGGTGTGCTAAAAACTAAAGCTTTAACTTTCCCACTAACACTTCATTCTTCTTGTTTTCATCATTTTTGAGATGTGATAAAAATTGCAGAAAAATTAAAATTTTTATTACTTGCGCATGCATGGGGAAGTAATTTTTTTTTTATCTCAAAATGCGTCGAGTAAGTTGAACGTAGCAAATACAATTTATTGAAAACGCCTTAATCAATATTTCATGTGCTTCGGTGCTTCGCCTAATTACAAACGCATATACACTCACGTGCAAAACAATAATATTGGCTCAATGTTATTTTATTATTTTATGGCAGAGTCTAGAGCATCATTGCAAAAATATTCCACTCACATGATCTCTTCACTGTATCACTAAGTGGTACATAGTGTAGACGTGCCTGCGAATGTTGCTTTATTAAACCTGACTTCTGAAGTGCTCCTTTGCCAGGAAATCAAAGCGAATTTTGTGGAGATACCCGTGCGAGTGTTTCAAGTAGCAGTCAGCTGTCTTATGGCAATGATAGTATGCTTGAAGGATTGCGAAATTCAATTGCGGAGATTTTGATCATAATAATATAGAATATATTCAGGTTGAATGAGCGGAGAAGTCGTGAATTGCAGTTATGGAATTAATTAACGAGAATATCGAGTTAAAAACGAGTTCAATTAGCAAAAACGTATGTCTACAACCCACTTTTTGCAATTTAGATGAGGTGGCAACATTCGTCAATATTATTTCGCAAATATTGCATTTCAACACCTAAACAATGACATTACTTTCTTTTAGATGAAATCTAATTTAACATAAAAATAAATTTGAGCACAGTGTGTATATGTGTACAATTGTATACTGAAGTCAATTTTACTGTTATCCTCGCACCAACGCAATGAACTTAAATATAGTTGACTTTAGGAACATTCATTCATAAGACAAACTTTTCACTTTCACTGCAACACGAGACGGGAGCTAACCTCATGCTTCTATTTGCCACTGTGTTCGCTTCCTTAATAAGTACAGTTACTCAGTCATTCTTTCTATTTTCTCATTTCTCTTTTTTGCATCATTAGCAATGCACTTGTGGCATTGCAACGGCGATGTCTCAGCGACGTCGCGACATTTTGGCACCAACCAGATTCATTTGTTCCTTTTATTACAGTCTGACGGTTTTCACTTTTGTAGAAGTAGACATATAATTTCCTTTTTACTTTTATTTAATTTACATGTGCTTAACGTTACTTTCATCATATGTGAAATTGTATTTAGACAGCTCTGTCTCAGTTGCAGATGCGAATAGCCTGCATGTACTTGTGGGTATTACGTACATATATGAGTATTGTATTTATCTTGAGACAAATTATTGAGTTGTGGTTGAGTTAGAATTGTCTACACGTCGATAAGGCTGTCTGGTAGTCAACATAGACACATGCATATACAAGTATATGTATTTATGTTTGAATTTGTAAATGAGTCATTATAGCCTTTTCATACAGGAACTAATCGATCAATTAATCTGCTCGATTAAAACGCTAATTAAGATCGTTTTACCATACAAATTGAAACTAAAATATAACTAAAAGGTTTTTCAATAGGAGCGCAACAAAAGGTTTGGCATACAGACTATAGACTTGACGTAGCCCCACAGGAAATCGTACGACTGAGGCGGCCAATTAACTGGGCCATTTGTGAGATAACACGTTTGCCAAACTTGGTTTTCAATAAATCGATTGTGACATTTGCCGTATGGCTTGTGGCGCCATCCTGTTGGAACCACATATTGTCCACGTTCATAGAATACAATTCGGGCCAAACATGTCTTGAAATGCAACTCTACGACTCAGACCGTATTTGTAATTATATATAAGTTCTTTGTCTGCGATTGGTTGTATTTTTTTGATAAAATAGCATCGATACTACTCGACTGAAGATGTCGCTGCTGGAAATAAATAAAAAATAGCAATCAGCTGATGAAAACAACTTCTAATGAAAAGCAAAAACAACAAAAATAAAAATTTGTAACAGCTGATCGTTTATCGAGTAGCCGTCGGTGTGAAAGGCAAAAACTGGTTTGTCAATCACAATTATAATTGATCAATAAATTTGGCTGTGTAAAAGGCTATTAGATTATTTCAATAACTGGAGCATTTACTTACGAGTATACTATTTTAATTACAAATATATGAAATTTAATGAAAAATTAAGAAAGTTAAATTGAAAATATAAGGAATGATACAATCATATGATGAGCCTAATGATATTTACTTCATCCACATGACTTATCTACTCGATACCTTCTAGCTGAAAATATTATTATCGTCAATAAATATTAACATTGAAAGTATTATTCGAAAGAGGAAAGCTCACCGTTTAAAATTTTTCACCTGCGTTGTCGAAGGGATGTTGACTTTCACAACTGCTAATGGCGTTTCCATTACCTAAGCAATGAACTTGAACAATTTTGCGTTACAAAAACAAATTTTTATGCCAGCGCCGAAGTAGCTGTATAGGTGATTAAACCATGATGACATTGCGCATAATTAAGTTGCGAAATAATACAATGCCCTGCTGGTAGTTTTAAATATATACACTATACATTCATATATACGTTTATATATTTCTATTTTAAGTAAATGCATGTGAATTAACAGTTTTTTCTCTTTTCATTCATTTTCAGTGTTAATTGCGGTAATTGACATGGTTTAATAAGGAAATGAACGATGAGCGAGTAAATGAAGTGCCGGCGCCTGTAAATAGATAACGAAAAGTGTGCATATGCGAATAGCAAAAGAAAACAAAAATAAATTTCAAAAGCAAAAAGGTTCAAAAAGCTAGTAAAATATCCATAACCTTAAACGATTGTGAGTATATTTATATGAGTAGCGTATTTGAGCACAGTTCCAAATAAATAACGGTGTGAGCATAGTGCATGAAAAAGTGCTTACCAATTAAAGTATCGAGAAAATATCTTGTGAAAACGAATTCGGGAAAAAAATGTGAAAAAATCGTGTGCATAAATAAAAATAAGTGAAAGCATTGTGGGGTTAGTTAGAATTGCGACGTAAGTGTGTTGCATGAAAAATCGTTGGTCCACACTGAGCTGGATTATTTGTTAGCTCTAAAGACAAGTGAGTGAATATGAGTGGGTGTGTGCACGTAAATCCGCCTACCATCGCTAGCAATTAGCTGACTGGTAGAGAATCTATCAATTATCAATATTCAATCAATATTAGTGCAAGAGAACAACTTTTACTGTGCTTCCGAAATAGGCCATAATACCAAACGAGTGCAAAATCGAATATATAAACCAACGCTAAAGATAGTATTTTCGTCGCCTACAAGCAAACACACAAGCAAGCAAAAACAAAATTTGGTTAGATCCATTTTCGCACTTCCGAATGTCATGATTCATCATCATGTGGACGTACATGATGGCCGCAAGCCGTGGAGAACGGGCAAATATGATGATGTCTGCCTCAAGACGTCGCAATGAGAGTGAATCACCGAAATATGGTTACAAGTAAGTAAAATTTGTGGCAATAGCCAATGCGCCTTGATACATGCTTCTAGGGTCTCATTTACTTAATATGTTTGTAGCATACATTTAGACATTTGATTTGAAACATGAAAAAAGTTCAACTATGATTAGAATCAATAACAATATTTTCTAATTTTTTTCCCAAACTTTCCCTCTCTCTCTCTCTCTCCAACCTTTCATTCATTCCACAAATCAGCGCCGGCCGCTCAATGCCATATCGTTCGACGGCTCGCCACAACGTGCTGCCACTGCACTCATCAGCGAGCTCCACATTAACGCCCGGCGCCTATGCGCCTTATGCGCACACTTCCACAACAAACCCATACTATGAATCACATCATCTCAGCAGCAGCCAAGGCGCTGAGTCAAATTTGACACACGGCGCTTCCACAGCCAGCCCGCCGCCATTTCACACGCATGCAGCTGCATCGGCATTGCATAGAATGCCGCCCCACAACAGCAGCCAACATCACATCGCCCATGCGACGGCGACAATTGATGAAGATGGCACCAGTCTCTTCTCACCACTCTCGCCTTGTACACCGCTCACCGCCGCCGTGGACAAGGACACACACATATTCGTGTACAAGGGGGCCAAGTCGAAAACAGCGCGTAAGCGTCTAATCGCCAATCATGTTGGCGAGCTAATGGCGGAGGTGCCGCGCCGCATTTCAATGGATGTAAGCGATGAGGAGGATGCCATTGGTTTAGTGGACGAGGTAGAGCGACGTCGACGTTGCTTGCGAGCTGTCACGAGAGAGCCCTGTACTGAGCCGGAGATCGCCGGCGTGTCGACAGGTAGGGGTGCTGGCAGGTGTGGAGGAAGTGGTCGCGATGACGCAGGGGCGTTGAGTAGTAGCGCAGAGGCTGATAGCGCCGAAGAGGATTATCTGGAGTTGGAGAGTGGCAAGCGGATGTCACAGGTAAGATTTATTTTCAAAGTCACTTTATCCTCGAATACTTAAGTAGATATGCATTCAGTATAGTTCTTTACATTACTGTGGCTGATTTGCAATCGATCAGTGAATATGTCGGTGTGTATTTTTAGAGCATGTAAAATCTCAAAATTAAATTAACGGAAAGTGAAATTTAGTAATTTTTGTTATGTATGTCTTTCAAGAAATACGTCTTTTAATGAAAATATAAGAGTCCGTTTTAGACATCCTCAAAATAAACCTGAAGAATTTCTTAAGAACCACTTATATTAACTGATATGGGAGCTCTGAAAAACTCTGGCTTAGATAATAAATTTTTTAAGACAAAAGAACTTAGATAAATGAGTGTACGATTTACAATTCTTGGCTGTATCAGCTATGAGGTATTTGGGGACCACCAGCTCCCAAACCTTGAATGACTATCCTCAAGTCTACAAAGTTTAGATTCGGTCGATGTAAGAAACTAGTGTTTCCAGTCCTGATTCAAAACTTTTCAAGAATTTTCACCTAGAAAAAATAAAAATTACATCAACCAAACGAACTCAACAACAAATACTACCAACGGCCAGCTGTTATAGTATTGCTAAAAAAGTATGGAAAATTGCATTGCATTCCATATTGATAGAAAAGCACGTAGATATGATAATCGAATGACAAAAAAAAAGAAAAACAAAGCCACGCAAAGCAAGAGCAATGCATTAAGAAAACCGAAAGGAATTACAAACGAAAACTGAATGTAGTAATACATACCCGGGATGAATTAGTTAACCAATTTCAATGATTGTCTTAACATAAATTTATAAATAAAAAACGAAAGTACATTCAATGCTTAAAAATAGATGTATGCTTCCTAGAGCTTCTAGTTATATTTTTATTATTATTTTAGTGTGCAAAATCTACTGGGATTCTGTCTCATTTTCATCATCAGGGATGATTTTATTACAACTTTCTTTTAAATTATCTGAACTTATTTAGAATGTCGCTTAGGGGATTTAGCGATGGCTTTCAATAGTTTCTCAATTAACTAACTATAATCTGTTTATTTGGTATCTTCTTCTTCTTGATTGGCTTAGACACTGCTTACGCGGTTATAGCCGAGTACACAACAGCGCGCCACGCATCTCTCCTTTTGGCAGTTTGGCTCCAATTGGTAATACCAAGTGAAGACAGGTCCTTCTCCACCTGGTCCTTCCATCGGAGTGGAGGCCTCTCCCTCTTCCTCGGCTTCCACCAGCTGGGGCACTTTCGTCCATTCAAACAACATGACCCAGCCAGCGCAGCCGCTGTCTTTTTATTCGCTATACTATGTCTATGTCGTCGAATAACACATACAGCTCATCATTCCGTCTTATGCGGTATTCGCCATTGCCAATGTTTAAGCGTAACGGCAACTCCTTTTCGTGCTGTCGAAGGCAGCTTTAAAATCAACAAAGAGATGGTGTGTGTCGATCCTCTTTTCACGGGTCTTTTTCAAGATTTGGCGCATGGTGAATATCTGGTCAGATGTAGATTTTCCAGGTCTAAAGCCACACTGATAAGGTTCAATTAGTTTGTTGACGGTGGGTTTTAGTATTTCACACAGTACCTTATAAGCGATGTTACGGAGCTTATCCCAGAGTACACTGAGATTCCAATCGTCAGGCATGCTTTCTTCCGACCATATTTCGCAAAGAAGCTGATGCATGCACCCTATCAGCACTTCGCCACCGTATTTGAATTGCTCGACCGGCAATACATCGGCCCACGCCGCCTTGTTGTTCTTCAAGCGAGTAATCGCTATTCTAATTCCTTCACGGTCGGGAAATGGAACATCTGTTCCATCGTCGTTAATAGGGGAATCGGGTTCGCTATCTCCTGGTGTTGTACTTTCACGGCCATTCAGCAGGCTGGAGAAGTGTTCCCTCCACAAACTCAGTATACTCTGGTCATCAATAACTAGATCACCTCTGGGGGTCCTACAAGAGTGTGCTCCGGTCTTGAAACCTTCAGTTAGTCGCCGGATCTTTTCGTAAAATTTTCGAGCATTACCCCTGTCGGCCAGCTTGTCAAGCTCTTCATACTCACGCATTTTGGCCTCTTTCTTTTTTTTGTCTGCAAATGCGTCTCGCTTCCCTCTTCAGCTCTCGGTATCTTTCCCATCCCGCTGGTGTTGCGGTCGAACGCAACATTGCGAAGTAGGCAGTCTGTTTTCTCTCCACTGCGAGACGACAATCCTCATCATACCAGCCAATGGTTTCGGTTGCAGCTGTACGTAAGGAGTTTATATGCCGTCCCACAACTCCCTTATACCGAGATGCTGACGAGTGCTCTCAGAGTGCAGGAGTGCAAGTCGAGTAGAAAATCGTTCGGCTGTCGGTTGTGATTGCAGCTTCTCGATGGCGAACCTCCCTTGTGTTTGTTGATGTGTGCGCTTTTCTACACAGAGGCGGGTGCGTATCTTAGCTGCTACAAGATAGTGGTCCAAGTCGATGTTGGGACCACGAATCATACGCACATCAAAAACACTGGAGACATGTCGTCCATCTATCACAACATGATGAATCTGGTTGCGAGTGATTCGATCGGGGGATAGCCAGGTAGCTTGATGGACGACCATATTTCGGCCCCCAGCGAAGTCGATCAGCCTCAGGCCGTTTGGCGATGTTTCGTCATGGATTCTGAATTTTCCGACTGTTGTGCCAAAGACACCTTCTTCTCGTGAACTTCTACATATGACGCCATCCTCCATTTGGTTTATTTGGTATAGTACTCTTAAATACATCTAAAATCCTTTTTCCAAGCATCTTATTGTTCCTGAAGCTTACAGTTTAAGGTTCCGCAAATTGAATTTTAGATTCCCATATTGTAATAGCTAAATTCTAATAGCCTAGAATTTACAGAGGGAAACATATACATTTTTGTAAAGATTTTAGTGTTAGCAGCGTTTGTATACACCAAAGAGTTGTCTTCGAAGTATTTTCCACCATGAGGAATGTATGGAATTATAAAGGCACTTCGTCGCAACCAACACTTATTTTTGGTATAACAAGAATTTGCAACATTTGCAGCATTGCCGACAGTACTAGAATACGAGACGAATGATAGAAACAAAAACCATAAGGAGAACTAAATACTTTGTATGTGACATACATAGATACATCTGCATATAGCAGCGTAAAAGCTATGCATACGCACATAATTGATGAACAAATAGTTAAAAGAACGGAAAGCAAACAGTTAGCAATTTGAGGTCAAATACATTCAACTGCTGGTACTAACATATGAGCACACTCATATAAAGAAACACATATTTGTGTGGTTCAAGACGTCAGTAGTTCAAGCTCTATACTGTAGTCGCTTAAGTACACCTCGGTAACAGTTTATATCTACCTTGTTATGATTTTAACTTTTTGCATATTTTCGATGACTCGAAACAAAGAGTGCTGTTTTAGATAATGTAGTATTTTATGTTTTTCAACAGAGGCTACAACGATAAGCATATTTCCTGAATGATTTAGAATGTTTAATAAAACTTTCAGGAAATCATAATTGAGAAACAGAAAGCTCATATGCACTTGCTTGATATGTGTGTCTTCTATTTACCGAAAAAAATACATTAAAAGTGCTAACAGCTAATCACTCACGTGCCCCTTAATTACACCGGTGGGAATTTTCTGTAGCACATCTCCAATCAAGCGATAAAATTGCAAATACGTGGCACTTTTCACAGCTGCTCGCCATGGCAACAGCAGCCTGGAAACAAAGACAACGCCACTCTCTGCGTGTTAATGAACGTTTCTCGAAGCATTTAATTTTCATTTAGATGTTTCTCATCCATCGATACACGACTGTTCGACTAACAATTTCATTGAAATTAATGTCAAGATATACTGCAAGGCAAGTCAAATATTATAAAATAACAGTTATAAATAATTGTAGAAGTTACAATGAACGAGGGATGGGAGCGGTACGAGGAAGTGAAAGTGGGTGTGGTCACTTTATGGCTATTGGCAATTACCGGCCGGTAGTTTCACTCACTAACATATACTGATATCCGCATTGAACGCAGCATTGCCAGACAATTTGACTGAGGTCAATTACACCGCTAATCATATTTCAATCCAACGATGAACAGAACAGTAAATATTAACAAGGCCAATAATCATTGCACGAAGGTAATAATATCAAGTAAGGAAGGGTTAAGTTCGGATGTAACCGAACATTTTATACTCTCGCAATTTATTGAAGAAGTTTTATTTACATAACACACAAATTTACCCATAATTTCAACGAAAATCGTCATATATAGTATATGAGGGCTGAGGTAATTCCTGAACCGATTTCATACATTTTTACCAGAAAGGTGCACTATATCCAAGACTATACGCTCACTTAATTTTGCTAAGATATCTCATATATGAACCAATACATTTATGCGGAATAAAGCCGTTTTTTTTTTTAAACCTATAATTAGGTATATGGGAGCTAGGAGGTGATATGACCCGATTTTAATAATTTTTGGAACAGAACACTATTAGAAGAAAACAATTTCCTCTGAATTACATTAAATTATCTAAGAGATTTACGCATATTTTCGGTTAAAATTTACCCTTAGGCAGTGAGTTCAACTTGTTCGATATCTGGGCCTTGAAAAGTTATAGTCCGTTTTCGACAATTTCTTCACAAATGAAGCCAGAGATGATATACACTATTTTTGTAAAGTTTTATTCCGCTATCTTAATTGGTTCCCTCTGTATACAATATAATGGAATTCAAAATTGAGTTATAAGGAAAGTAGTCGTGGTTGTGAACCGATTTCGTCCATTTTTTAACCGTGTTGTCAGGGTGTCAAGAAAGTATTATATACCGAATTTCATTGAAATCGGTCGAGTAGTTCCTGAGATATGGTTTTTGACCCATAAGTGGGCGACGCCAGTGGGCGACGCCAGTTTCCATTTCGCAAAAAAAAATCTAAGTGCAGCTTCCTTCTGCTATTTTTTCTGTAAAATTTAGTATTTCTGGCGTTTTTCATTAGTGAGCTAACACACTTTTAGTAATTTTCAACCTAACCTTTGTATGGGAGGTGGGCGTGGCTATTATCCGATTTCAACTATTTTCATGGTGTGTGGTGGGGTACGTAAGAGAATTGACTGCAGGAAGTTTGGTTTATATAGCGTCATTGGTTTGAGAGATTTACAAATAACCGATTTGGGGGCGGGGTCATGCCCACTTCCCCAAAAAAATTACATCCAAGTATGCTCCCTCCTAGTGCGATCCGTTATTCCAAATTTGACTCTTTTATTTCTTGATGACACAAATAACCGTTATGTGAACAAAACTATAATACTCTGTTTAGCAACTTTGTTGCGAGAGTATAAAAATACGAGTGCGTATTGCCACGCATAACGGTGTAGATTCTACGTAACTACGACCTTTTCGCTGGATCAGGTTTGAGTGCTGTAAGGAAGAAGGCCGCAGGAAGGAGGATGAAGAAGGTAGTGAGTTGAATTGTCACTGGCGTACATTAGAGACCATTTCAGACTTAGCTATTAGCATTGACTTTATATGAAGCCGAAGAATTTATTCAATGCATTCTTGATTAAGTGGCAGGTGAACCTTTGAATAGTGTAATATCTCTGCTCAGTTGGTTGCCCAATCGCTAGAATAGCACTGATTTTAATGGCGTTAAATGCCATAAAAACTTAATTGAGTGGCTTCACGCCAAAGCTTAGTGTATGTTAATTGTTTGCCCAACACCTGGGTTTCCTTTTGCGGCTGCGGAGAGCTTTAAGGCAGTATTATATGCAAAGTGAGAAGCAGAAGAGTTTAAGTAAATACATATGTTTTGGATGATTTTCTCGCTAAGAAGTAAGGAGTCAAACGTGAAAAAATATAAATGAGAAATTCCATTATAAACATACAAGATGTCTTTGTAAATGCTACCCATTTTACAGAAAAATTAATTGAAAGCGGTATTGTTAATGTAATTATGTGGAATTTCTGGAGTCGTGGCAGCCAGAAACCGCTCTGAATAAAATTTTCCGTTCTGGCTCTCTTTAAGATCACTTGACCACAAGAATCTGCTCTCAATTAAACATGAGATAGCTGTAATGAATGAATGTACTAAAGCTTAAGAAATATCTTTGAATGTCTCTTTACTCCCCTTCTTTGGCGAAGTTGGAAAATTTATTTGCTATTTGCATTACGGTTATGTGAGAGAGCGTTCGCGCAGTCCATTTGCAGAAAAATAGTATTTCATTTATTATTATATAAAACGAAAGTAATTAAAAACATCTAAAAGACATTGAATGAGGATAATATATAATACAATAAGATCCACAGTTCTATTCAGGGTCAAAATAGATAAGAGACATTCAACCGAAGGTCATTATACCATTTGCGGTGACATTGAAAACGGAAGGCGTAGAAAACATGAAAAGAACAATTACACCTATCTATCAGCCTTAAGTGTCCTTCTCCTTCTTATATCTATCTAATATTATAAGTGCGACTGATTCTTAATTGTTGCAATTGCGCGTGGCAACCGTTTGCACGCAAACGAACATGGGTAAAGCAAAAACGCTAATAAACGTGGAAACGAAATGACATCGACTTGACTTGCGGATCCCTGCAGTTATGTGCTACGATCTATAATAGTGAATATGTCCCAGGTTTTTCAACTCCCTCTTGCCGGACCCTCTAGAAGTACTCAATATACGAAATTTACCAAACAATTACAGAAATGAGTATGTGGGAGCAACGGAGCTACTATGCTAATCCATTATCTCAATATGTCTTCTTTTGCGTTTGCGTTTCTCTAACTCCTCTACTACTATCCGCAATTATGTATTTTTATAATCTTGTCGGTGTTGGTGACCTCTCAGCTGTTGTCATGCCACATCCCAACCTATTTTCTTCGCGTTTCAGTTCAATTTTGTTTATTGTATTACTTTGCGTTCGGTACTCTGCAATTTATTAGTTTGCTCGGCGGTCATTATGGTCTACCAAATGGTAAATAGCAACAAACACCCACAAAGCCACACAGATGCCGCTGGTTTGATGGCGCTCAGCTGCTCCACCCAAATGACAACAACAAACAATTAAATAGAAAATGTATACAGGCTAGCAAAGTCACAGGATCGTCGAGGTTAGCTGATACAACAACAGCAACAATTGCGAATATTCCAGAAGGGTGGCAACACTGTACACTGTTGCGTGCGTGTAAGAGAGAGTTTTCCGTCTTGTTGTTTTTGTTTTAATTACTTTGTGTGCATATTTTTTTCTAATCGTCTGTTGTGGTTGTTGTAATTATCTATCCTCCAGTTGGTTGTTGTTGTTTTATCTATTTATTCAACATATTTCAATTGTTTTTACTTTACTGCTTTCGCGAAGCGATTAATACAAACGCGAAATGACTGCTTGGGGGCAAAAAGTGCCGTTAATATTTGCAAACACACAAAGACACGCGCTTAATAGCCGTGAGTGGGCGGAAGAGGGAGTGTCTATAATAAATTTATCGTTGAAGTGAAAGTGCTGCGTTTGCTTTTACTTTTATCATTCTCGCCTCTCACTTGCCATAAAAAATACTTTCAGTTTTCTCATGTCCTTTGTCGCTTTAAATTCGATTTCGACGGTCGCGCAGTCGCGTATTTTTTGTTCGACCGGAAAGTATTTCGGTTTGCGGAAATGTTTTTTGGCGGATGCAACGGCTGTCGGTTAGTTCGGGTATTCACATGTTTACGGTTCACACATGTTGATTCGTTGCCATATGTGAGTGTGTGTTTGTGTGCAAGAATGTGAAAAAATGAATTTAATTTAATTGAAATGAATTTGAAAAAAATATATATATAATATAATATATATATATAATAAAATTAATAAACAAAATTCGATAAATTTAATTATGAAAATATACATTTTTGTTTCTAATTACCGTGGAATAAAGAAAATAATAATAACTTCGGAAATCATCAAGATGTGTATCATCGGAAAAATAGAATTTCGCAGAGTTATATAAAAATAAAAATAAAAATATATTTGAAATATTTTTTAAAAGTGTTAAAAAAATCTTATTGTTAAATAATATTATATATAAAGAATTTAAATCAGAATCTTATAAAAAAAAATCAAAAAATTATTGATAAACTGCTTAAAAATAATTTAAAAGCAAAATTGAAATATAATAATGTAATGAGTGCTCGGTTAGAATTTATGGAATCCACAATTTCATAAACTTAAATTAAAAAAATAAAATTTAAGTATTTAATATTGTGAATCGTTTTCTCAATTTTCAAAATCCTACGCTCCTCAAAATAAGCATTGTATGTCTAGTTCTCTTTAAACCAAATGGATTAATAAATTAAAGCAAATTTTTGTTATAGCTTGAATAATGAAATGGTTATGTTTTAGTCGATATTCATTTAAATGTGGAACTCTTATGCGGTTTTTTTCATATTTATTAACCAGATAGTATTTTGTAAATTTTGAACCAATTCGAAAATGTTTTTTTTTTTTTTTGTTTTTATTACAATGGTACCTAGTATACAATGATTAAATACTAACAACAATTCAATTCTAATAACTTAAAAATAATAATTAAAAGCTAAATGTTAAAGACATTCATTTGCTGCTACAGTTGCCTTGCTAAGTCTGAAGGCCTCTTACGTTTCAGTCGGTTTTCTCGTTCAGCAGTACCGATGAGTATGGATATGCTGTATAAGCCTCATTTCGTGAGTCTTTACAAGTTTGGTTATTTCGTTCACTACTGAATTCACACCAAGATCACGGTGAAGGTCAACAGATCTAATATACCAAGGAGCATTAACTATACTTCTTAGTACCTTATTTTGGAAGCGCTGAAAGCAGGCAATACAGTTTTAACTTGAGCTACCCCATAGTTGAGCTCCATAGGCCCAAAATCGTTTAATTTAATGCACGACTTGAAAGAACATTTAGTAATTGCATTGACTGCTGTTTACACTGGAAGGGTAGATATTGAGGTTGACTCACCTGCTGCTAACAAGGCTGTGTCATCCGCAAATATCGCTGTCACGTAACTTGAGTCAGTGGGGATATCACTGAAAAAATAAAAAAGAAATCACTTTTGGTCTCATTTAATAATTTCTTCATAATTATCATAAAACAGAGTGCAAGCGCTGTGTATCGCACTAAAAAAACACTAAAAAATATTTCGAAAAAAAAAACACAGAAATCCTAAAATATTGACCACAGACTATTATATGTCAACCAATAAACACACAAGTCTTTGCGACCTTTATAGCCGGCATTTATAGCCGCCACAGCCTCTGCGCGACCACAAGCAGCATATCCAGTTGATAGCAATATACTCGTCCAGCAATAAAGTGACAAAAAGTTTCACTTAATGCAGACTTTCTGAGTGTATATGTAATAAAAATAATTGGTTCAGGATTTATCACGGTGGTGTCTTGAGAGGATTTTCTACTGTGAAGTGCTGTGAATGAATGAATGTATACAGGAGGACATCGTTGACCTTACTTTTATTACAGCCGCCGGCAGTCGAAGCCACAATCCTGCCTCATTGTCACTTTCTCATTTGCCTTTTCATTCATGCTTTCATTGATGTGATTTTCGTTTTTCATCGTTTTTCGTGCTTCTCCATGTTTTGTTTGTGGTGAAAAATGTTTGTGGTATTTGTAAAGTTTATAAACCCATTGCAAAGAATGGACATTTTTGGTTTTATATAAGTGAAAATGCGTCTCTCGATTTGCCTGTTTAAGTGTCTTTTAAATTGATTTACTTGCCTGCAATTAAGCTGAAATTGTGTCTTACACTTTTAATAGTCAACATTTGCAGCTATTTTGTAGTACCTCAGTGATAATACGCTACGAAAACATCACAATTTATAAAGATGAGTGGAGAAGAATAATGAGACAAAAGCTTACAACAAAACCAACCTGTAGAAGAAATAATCAAAGCTACTGTGTTCGTGTTCAGTGATCCTTAAGTAAAAATTACATATGTCACGCTCATTCTAACAGATCTATGACTTCATTGTCTGAATGCAAAAAAAATGAATTTACGAAATAATGAGCATGTTATGCGCTTAACAGAAAGAGCAACAAAACAAGAGGAAGATATGAGTGATAGAAAAATACGACTACACTAGCAGAAAAAAATCCGCTCATTAAGGGGTTACATACAGTTAGACGGCCGAAAAAAGTGAATTTTCCAGATTTTTTTCTGAGAAAACTTTTTAATTTATTGATCCAAAAATTTATACACATATTATGGTATCTTTTGACTGTATTTTAAGACTTAGTACTAGTAAAAATATTTATTTGAAAAACAGCTACAGCTGATCTCCAGGAGCTCCTCTCAAAAAAGACGTTTTGAGGTGACCACAATATCTGGAACTGGATCATCCGAAATTAAAAAACCACACAGATTTCGTTAAAATAATGTTAAATCTAGTAATTAATCGAAGGAATAAGCAAAATAAAATTTTTTGACAAAATGGCGGTTTCTCAAAAAAAATCGATTCTTCACCGAAATTTCGGCCTTAAATTGTTTATAAAAAAAATATTTATCGGAGAGAAACAATCTTCGATTAATTACTAAAAAATATATTTAAGAAGGTCGTGTTAAAATTTGAGACTAATCGGTCTAGCCGTTTTCGAGTAATGTTGGTCACCGACTTTGAAAACACCATTTTGAGAAAAACGCGCTGCCGCTCGGACCTTGTACTTTTCAAATTTGCTTGTAACTTTGAAAATATTCACCGGAACGATATGAAATTTTCTGTGAGTATTCTTAAATATATGTACATTAAGAAAATGAAATAAAAAAATCGATTTTTTGAAAACTCTAACTGTACATAACCCCTTAAGTACAAAATATTCTTAACAGGAGCTAGTGATAAAAAGCTATCCATCAGGACTCAACGGTTCATTATGGATTGCACATTTTATTCAACTCCATTAAATATTTAAGCAGTGTTAATCTCGATGACAATATATATAGCAGTTTCCTTATCTCGGAATATTCCATCGCTATTACACACAAACTGAAACAAATGTTGGGTAGTCGTGAATGGTTGGTAGTTCTGACTTCATAGAAATTCATATCCGAGCTGAACAATTTTTTGCAGAAGCTAATCCAAAAAACATAATTTTCTTCATCCGGCATTTCTTCCTCACTTTACATGCTGCCGGCCTTGCAGCCTTAATCTCTATATCTTGATTCATAAGTAGAGAGTTGAATACAATATAGACAACAATACAATCCACAACCCCACTTAGTTACAAATATGACACATGTTTGCTCTCATTTCGCATTTGCAACCATCTGTCTTTTCATCCGAATGCAAAATATTTCCAATCGGAAGTCAATACCAAATCAATCACCAGTATTCTTTGGCACAATAACAAATCAAATTTCCTCGAAACGTTTATCATTCGTATTACATACAAACAAACAGATATGTGAGTCGTTATCTGAAAATCAAAATTGTTTGTTCTTTGAAAATTATTCCGAAGCATATGAATTACAACCATTTCAAATTCGAAATTGAGAAGGAGAAGCTATATTTAGATTTCTTGTTAATAATTTCGGTTTGAGCTTTTTGACTTTAAAATGAGACCTGGTTTAAATAAAAATAAGTGATTCTTGAAGATAAATATTTGATTATTAAAAAAGGCATACAGTGTTGTTCGATACGGCAATATTGACTGCCCACAAGTTCTACTCTTGAAAGAGATATACATACATAAACATGATTGAGCTAAAACGGAATCACGTGCCATCTACAAACATGCTCACACACTGTTAAATTTAAATGCGCGAGTTTATTGCCTTTTTTGTTAACAAAATCGTATTTCACATACTTATATACACACACGGATACATATGTACATATGTACACTTACACCAATGTGAGCCCTAGTGATTGTAAGTGGATGTATTATATGTACCTCAATGCGTTCGAAATAATGTGGTGTTCGCAAAAACTATTGCCAGCAATTGACTTCTTTTCCGTTTTTTTCTTGCGGATGAGCGCATAAGGTAAATAAAATATTGTAACAACAACAACAACAACAACTGACATTCGCCAATTTTGACAAACCAATCGATACTTGTTTTCCATTTTATATATTTCGCACACACGCCAACATTTGTGTCCACATTTTTTTTGTTTACTCTTTGGCATTTTTGGCCTTCGACTGTCAATACAATTCAATTTTGGTGGGATTGAAAGGAAAAGTATTGAAAAGAAATATTGGAATTCAATGGGGTTTAACTGTATTTTTTTATTGCAGTGCCCCTCAAAATATTTATGAAATTTCGAAGGCTCTTCTGTCAATTCGACTTTGATCACGATATATAACAACAACAACGATAATTTCAGCAATATCAACGATTCACAACGAGTGTAAAAATTTGCGGCATTTAGTCGCACAAGGTGTCGTCTTGCAATTTTTAGAAGCAAAAAACAAAAGCAAATACCTTCAAATTATACCTATATACCAAGGTACATGGGTACATACTTCTCCGAAAACCACCGAGTCTGCTGGTGGTCTGACATTTACGCTACTTGGTCTACTCGACTGAATGCCTGTGGCTGACAGGTGGTAAGTGAGTTTAACGTTATTTGTTTGTATAGGCAATGCTGCCACTTAGTTATAACCACCATCACGCCACTGCCGCCACATTTCAAAACACAATGACTCGGGTGTCAGACGGTACTGTCGGTGTTATTGTTTCTGCATTAACACTGTTTACAGCTGTTACTTTTGTTGTAAAATATTTGTTGTAATTTGGTAATTTGTAGCATCTCCACCACACACACATATTATGTATTGCTCACCACCGTTGACGTTTACATTTTCTATGTCTTAAATTTTGTATGTGTGTGAGAGCATGCTTGTTTAAGTGGCTATACCAGTGTAACCTATTGAAAATTAGGCGATTTTCGCGAATTTGTTTAAATGAAAGTACTCCATCGATTGTTTCGAAGTTTTTTGCACATAATAAAAAATCAAAAAGGATATTAAAGTTAAATATATTGCCTATTCAATGACCTATGATCTTTGAAAAACATCAAAAATTGATAAAATGCCGTAGTTCTGAAAACAAATTAGGTAAAACAAGTAAGGAAAGGCGGGTGCAACCGAACATTTTATACTCTCGGAATTTATTGCTATATTTTTATTAAGATAACACACAATTTGACCCATATATTCGGTATAAAGTCCAATAGAACAAGTAAGGAAGGGCTAAGTTCGGGTGTAACCGAACATTTTACACTCTCGCAATTTATTTATTTAACTTTATTAATATAATACACAATTTGACCCACATATTCGTCCGATATATGGTTTAAAGTCCATTGAAAGTTGGAAACCTTAATATTAGGTTAGAAGCACCGAGGTCCTTATGTTCGATATATGGGGCCTTGAAAACCTATGGTCCGATTTCGGCGATTTTTAGAATGGGGCTGCCACACTATAAACGTAGTATTTGTGCAAAGCTCTACATCGATATCTTCACTAGTGCTTACTTTATATATTGTAAAGTAAACGATTCAGATTGTCGATTTGGCCTATTTTCACAACATATCATTGGGATGTAAGGAAACTATTACAAACCAAGTTTCATTGAAATCGGTCGAGTAGTTCCTGAGATAAGGTTTTAGACCCATAAGTGGGCGATGCCACGCCCATTTTCCATTTTATAGAAAAATCTGAGTGTAGCTTCTATGTGCCATTTCTTATGTGAAATTTAGTGTTTCTGGCGTTTTTCGTTAGTGAGTTAACCCACTTTTAGTAGTTTTCAACATAACCTTTGTATGGGAGGTGGGCGTGGTTACAATCTGATTTCCTCCATTTTTGGACTGTATAAGGTAGTACCTAAAATAAACGACTCTCGAAAGTTTCCTTTATACAGCTTTAGTAGTTTGCCAGATATGTACAAAAAATTTAGTAGGGGGCGGGGCCACGCCCACTTCCCCAAAAAAATTACATCCACATATGCCCCTTCATAGAGCGATCCTTCATACCAAATTTTACTTCCATAGCTTTATTTATAGCTTAGTTATGGCACTTTAAGTGTTTTCGGTTTTCGCCACTTTGTAAGCGTGGCAGTGGTCCGATTACGCCCATTTTCGAACTTAACCTTCTTATGGTTCCAAGAAATATGTCTTCCAAGTTTCATCAAGATATCTCAATTTTTACTCAAGTTACGGCTTGCACGGACGGACGGAAAGACGACGGACAGACAGACATCCGGATTTGAACTTTTCTCGTCACCCTGATCATTTTGATATATATAACCCTATATCTAACTCGTTTAGTTTTGGGTGTTACAATCAACCGTTATGTGGACAAAACTATAATACTCTCGTAGCAACTTTGTTGCGAGAGTATAAAAACGAAAATCATCATATACGGTATATAGGCTGAGGTAATTCCTGAGCCGATAAAATTCATTATCATCACCAACATACATTATATTAAAGCTTGTATGTTAATTTAATTTGGCTAAGAAATTTAACTTATTAGCCGATTTATAAGCTATTAAGCCCGTCGTATTTTTGAAAATCCTATAATTAGCTATATGAGAGCTCGGGGAAGTTATGACTCGATTTTAACCATTTCTGATACAGAGGCACACTATTAGAAGAAAAAGATTTCCTCTGAATTAAATTAAGATATCTGAGAGATTTACCGATATTTTCGGTAAGTTCTTCAAATTCGATAGCCGGGGCCTTGAAAAGTTATAATCCGATTTCGACAATTTTTTCACATGTGATGTCACGGATCATATACAGTATTTATGTAAACTTTTATTTCGCCATCTTCATTGGTTCCTAATTCATATCTCATAAAGTGAAGGAATCAGATGGAATTCAAAACTGAGTTACATGGGAAGTTGTCGTGGTTCGATTTCATCCATTTTCCACACGTGTCATCAGGGTGTCAAGAAAATAGTTAATACCGAATTTCATTGAAATCTGTCGAATAACTCCTGAGATATGGTTTTTGACCCATAAGTGGGAGATGCCACGCCCATTTTCCATTTTGTAAAAAATCTGAGTTCAGCTTCCATCTGCCATTTCTTATGTAAAATTTAGTGTTTCTGACGTTTTTCGTTAGTGAGATAACTCACTTTTAGTGATTTTCAACCTAACCCTTGTATGGGAGGTGGGCGTGGTTATTATCCGATTTCTTTCATTTTTGGACTGTATTAAGAAATAGCTAAAAGAAGCGACTGCAGAAAGTTTGGTTTATATAGCTCTATTGGTTTGCGAGGTACAAAAAACCTATTTGGGGGCGGTGACACGCCCACTTCCCCAAAAAAATTACATCCAAATATGCCCCTTCATTGTGCGATCTTTCGTACCAAATTATCTAACATACTCATAAGTGTGTCTCCGTTTATATCTTGAATGTAATAAACCTTGAAGTAATAAATGAAAGTACTGTCAGTTGAATGCAAATCAATATAAATATTTTGTACTGCTCAGAGGTCAAATTTTGTCATTGACCATAACTCCGGTGCGTTGAGTCATACAACATTTTATAAACCAAATCAAAGATGTTTCAAACAAAACGTCAGACTCTTGAAAACTATAATTATGAACCTCTTAGAGATATTTTATGGAATAGACCACAAAAATAGTGAAATGCCACTAAACAAGAACTACAATGGGCGAGTTAAAGTTAAGCTAAGATAAGCTGGACTAAGCATTTCAGGAAGCTGTGGCAGTCAGCAAAGCTACATTTGACAATGTGCGTAAAAAGTTAACGTGTCTGCGACGTATATAAAAGCATTATGTGACAGCTCAAATGTGCTTAAAAAATGCTTACCAAAAATAAGAGAATTATGCTTGTAAGCACTAAAGTATGAGAATGACATTACATTCAGTCAAATAACAGCTCATATGTACCACATACTCATATGTGTATTATATGTTTGTAAGGTTTCGCCTAGTATATTGTGCTTTGCCAAAACCATTTTGGCGCGGCGATGCTGCTGTTGTCATCTATTAAAAGCTATAACAAAGAATCTTAAACGCACGTACATCATATATAATATACGTATGTATGCGTCGAAAATAAGTCGTGTGTGCAAGAATATTGTGCCACGAGCAGTCGTCGCGGCTGCTGACCTGATTCACTTCCGTTTTTTGTCACCACAATCATGACCTTAACGCGAATGAGCGTGGCTGGTGTAAACGTGAAATGTCAAAAACACCGTATATTTTGTTGTTCTTGTTATTTTTGTAGCTGCTACTATTATTACAGCTGCGACCACTATAACCGTTCTCTTCAGACCGCTATAAAAGTCAACTAACTATTTAGTTGGTTGCGTCTGCGTTTACATGCGGGTTGACGTTGCGTATGAGCGATTTAGATATGCTCTCAAATATGCATATAACAAGAATATTTACGTGTGTGTGTTTGTTAATATGCTGATATACACATTTATTGCTTATGCATATATTATATTATAAATAAAGGTGTGTATTATATAATAACGTTAAGCACGTAGTGGGAAGGCATGGCTGTTGGCGTTGATGATAATGAGTGGTAGTTAGAAGAATTGAGTTAAAGTGAGCGTATGAAATTATGTACGAAGTCGTAAACGTAGTTATTTTTGAACCAAGCTCATGGGTGGGTGTCACTTCAGGTAACTTTTAGGGCAACTAGACTATGAGGAAACACTCGAGTTAAGTAAGGTAAATTTTGAAAAAATAACTCTATAATATCTGCGTTGAATTCAGATATAAGATAATTACATATTAACCTCCCAACCAAGCTCCCGGAGCTTCTGACAAGTCACTTTTAAAGTATGTCACACAATTCCTCTCCTATTGGCACAATTCCTCTAAAATTTGTCGCCTCTTGGCGATTGCTTCCTTCATATGGTCAAATTATAAACATTGCAGGTCCATTTGGTCGTGGAAGATCAGCGCATTCAAACTCAAACACATAGCAAAATCTTTCTGACCAATCAATCCTGGTTTTATCACCATTTGTGTCGGCTCACTTCGATTCGCTGACGGTGGATTTTTTTTGACACTCATGTTAGTGACCCACATATTACTTGGACATCGATACATCCATCTCTTTTGCATCCATGTAAAAAATGATTCCAAACTATTTTTCAGTGCTTAGATTTTGGATAATCGAATAGTGATTACATGACAATAATTTTGGCATTTGGCCTTCAGAGTGGGATGCATTCTTGACATCAAAAATACCGATTTCTTATTTTTCTAACGACAAGTTAAGGCAAGTTTCACTAGACCCGATCTCGCTCACATAACGACAAATACAGTGTAGATAAACAATATCTTATTCTTGACTGGCGTAGATAACGCTTATGCTATTATAGCCGAGTCCACCTTATGAAAGTATGGCGCCAATTGGTAATACCAACTCCTGTCTTCAGCTCCTTCCTTCTCCACCTGTTCCTTCCATCGGAGTGGAGGTCTCCCTCTTCCTCGGCTTCCTCCGGCGGGTACTGCATCGGACATTTTCAGAGCTGGAGCATTTTCGTCCTTTCGAACAACATGACCTAGCCAGCGTAGCCGCTGTCTTTTTATTCGCTGGACTATGTCTAGTGGTCAAATAACACATACAGCTCATCATTCTATCTTCTGCGGTATTCACCGTTGCCAATGTTTAAGGGACCATAAATCTTCCGCAAAACCTTTCTCTGGAAAGCTTCTAGTGCCGTCTCGTCGTCTATTTTTAAATATTTTGTCTTGTCCTCGTTCACCACCAAACCCATACGCAGCGCTTCCCTATCCAGTCTGGAAAAAGCAGATAACGACGCGGGTGTTGTTTCCAATGATATCAATATCATCTTATAGAAAATTGTGCCTTGTCTATTTAGCTCTGCAGCTCGTGTTATTTTTTCCAGCAATAGATTGAATAAGTCACACGATAGTGAGTCACCTTGTCTGAAACCTCGTTTGGTATCGAACGGCTCGGAGAGGTCATTCCCGATCCTGATGAAGCTTTTGGTGTTGCTCAACGTCAGCTAACACAGCCGTATTAATTTGGCAGGGATACCAAATTCAAATAAACAACAACATAGTATTGTAAAAATAATGGATTTTGTTTCACTAGACCGAATGATCATAGTCAAAGAACAAAGAACACTTCGAAGCCTTATTTATCAATTATTCCCCACTACATGGTATATAACAATATTTATTACATAACTGTTTACATAACTACTTGCGAAGTCTTCTCATCCTCTCCATAGTCACATTTACATAAAATTTTTCATTTTATTGCCAATTAACCATTGCCAGCGCTCATCTAAATTCAATGTCATACAGGGGCTACATATTCATTGATATAATTTATATAGCATATATTCGTTTATATATTCATACATATTACACTACATACATATATTCGATAAGTACTTGTAGTTATGCATAATTACAAATAGTTTTATTGTCAGCGAAACATTTAATTTATGCGCCAATTAAGCGGTAGATAATATTTATAGCGAATAATAATATTTTGTTAAAATTTGAAATAAATTAACTAAAGTACTCACTAATAAATATGACTTACAAAAATTATTGGTGATGAATGAACACTAAAGACAGCATTTAAAATTATTTTATGGCTGCTTTTAAGGGTCAATGCGCCCTTTTTGGGCGCGCAGCATAAACCAAACCAACAACAAAATGAATGTCAATGCTTAACAATGAAACAAAACACTTTCAGTAACTACCAACAACACTTTTGGGAATGAAGTGTTAAAGGGACTAAGCTAACCAGCATAAAAATTACATACATCGAAATAGATATACAAACAAACATACAGAGATACTTGAATTCACGTGTGAGCACGTGCTTATTGTCAGTTCAACACATATCTACTTGCACGTATGTATGTATGTATGTTCATACACCCAGCTGATGCTCCCAACATAGTTCAAAGCACCACATCGCCCGCATTACTATCACACAATAACAACACCAAAAATCATATGTATATTTGCGCCAATTGTTAGTATTCCAACAACAACAACTACAAGTCAGCTAGTCAACAATTTTGTCGTACAAAATAGCTGCCCTACTCAGCCCACTCAATTAGCACTCCAAGCACGTGCTGTCCAAATGTGTCCACCAAGTGGTGATTTCAATGTGTCGTGACGACAATGAATAATAAAAGATTTTCGTTTATTCAATAGTGCTCTCATGTGTATTCGATTCGATTTGTTTCGATTGGCTTGACCAGCAGCTTGTTGAGCTTGAATGTTTACACTTGCATGGATTTGTATGAGTTATGTATGAGTGAATATGTATACCAATCGATGTGTGTATATATGTTAATTTATATTAGCCTTTCTGAGTCTACATGACTTTATATGTATGTGTATTCTGCAAATTTATTAACTCTGATAGCCCTCTTCAGTTTCAATTCATTTTTTTTGGCGATTATCGTTTATGCTAATGAAAACGCAGTGTTGCATTTCAATTATTTACACATTTGCGGACAATGTTTTTGCATTCAATAAATATTTGAAAGGGAAATATGAATTTTTGACAGTTTGTTCATCGTAGGTCAGTTATGTGTCTTTGAACCAAAATTTGCCGTTGCCTGAATATAAAATTACTTTTTAATTACCTCAGTAATGCCACCGGACTAGATATAAAATAAATGTATGTAGGTATTATTGTTATTAAAATAAACATTTGCCATATAATAAAATATAGATAAATCAATTTGTGGCTTATAGAAATATATCTCTAGCAAAAATTATGTTCATAGTCAAGGGCTTAAACGAAGAATTAACCAATTACTAGATTCACAGTTTCCGCCTGAATACCCCTAATATATAAATTTTCAGTACATTCTTTATTACTAAAGTAATCTGTAAGTCATATCTGAATAGTCGATCACTTCACTCTATCCCTGAAAGAAATTATTCATCAGACCATCTAAAGTCAACGTCAAGAAGATGTTATTCTAAGATGAATTTTTTATACATAGGTTATCATGTGTAGGGTGACCAATGACCACTTAATATATTCCTGAAATCATTTTGGCAGTGATTCTGGGATATCCAAGATATATCCAATCTTAATTTGCTACAGATCAAGGCAGTTCCGATCTATTCCTCTTTCTCTACTGAGAAAATCTAGTCAAGCTTAACCATTTTACTAAATAACATTATGGCTTACTGCTCCGATAAATATTGGGACCTACAAGATTTAATTATGCTGAGGCATTTCCCTATATTTTCAAAGGAACGGTATTTACAAAAATATGTTTAAATTTTCATCATGGTAGCTTGCCATCCCATACTACCTACTTGATTATTAACTCATAGAAAATCTTGTTCATTTTTCATTTGTTGCATTTTCAGAGAGACGACCTAAGCCGCATGCGACTTAAATCAAGGTGATCAGACTCGTCTGATATAGACATTATTCCAATCAATGCCTTCTTTCTCCAATTAATTGACGAGTGCTGTATTTTCTTGAGATTAGTCTTATTCCCTGAACTTCCATTTTATCTAGTACTTAAACGCTCTTGTAAAATATTACACCTAATAAGACTGTTTTCGTCCTATCGTCCTATACATTATTCAGTGTTTCCTGGAGATATTTACCAATAGAGACACAGGATCTTAAACTAGCTCTAAAGTCAAAACTGATTATACTTAAATAATTTATTTAAGAAATGGTTTAAAAAGGCGCCCAGGTTTGCGGAGATCGGCGAGCTTTAGATTACTAGTGGAAGTTAGGTCGTGAAGACTAGATTTTATGAGCATTCTGAAATCCAAATAAAATATATAAATCATTGAAATCATTGATTCATTGAAAATTCTCCAATATACAGCCTTAGTACTTTCCAATACTTCTTATCATTCTTTAAAATATGTATCGAAAAAACGTGGCTTTATAACGAGACAGTCATAAGCACTACGACTAATCATACGTGGGCGTGTTGTAAACAATTATCGACTTAACTTGACCGGTCTACAGCGATTTTTATTCTTTATCATATTATTTATTCTAATTCTAAAAAACTAAAGATAATTGCCAACACTAATCGGTGTCACTTCATAAATCCAAAAATCACCTATTAATCAATTCGAGCAATTCTATGCAAATTTTGTCAAAATGAAATAAAACAAAAAATAAACTGCATGCAACGAGCGAGAACAAAATCTAGAAACCGATAAAAATAACAAAACCAACCAGTAGTAAATTGCAATTGAAATTCAATCGAACGCCGCCAACATTGACGACAAGTCTCAGTGTGAATGTTGACAGCAACAACAACAAACTTTCAAAATTACAACAACAATAACAACAAATACAAATAAATATATAAAATAAAATAAATAATTTGTTGTGGAAAATAGTTAAATACAACAACAACAAAAACATCAACAACACGAAGTTTTTCGAATTACAAAAACTGCAATAAAATCAGTATATACATATATATATTACGACAATTTCTGTCAAATTAATTGGCAACCGTGTTAACAACACATTTTTAATTGAAGCGCGAAGCAATGTGCACTCATAGCTTGCACACTCAAACGAAATTAGTTAGTAAACTCACATAGAAAATATTAAAATAATTTTATTTTTTTTTTTAATTTTTACTGTTTTGTTTTTGAATTTGAAGAGCACTCACTGCCAATTTTGGGTGCCACTCACAGCGGTCGGGCGTTTAAGGCAAGATTACAGCGCTGGCAGTTGCGTGCTGCGAAGCGCTCGCCAGCTAGCTACTTGGGCAGTCAGTCATCGTGAATAATTAGACGCGCGTGCGTGTGCGCAGCGAGTCGCAAAACGCAGTGTTCGAGTGATTATGTGATGATTGCGCATAGCGAGCGTTGATTAGTTGTACGAGTAAGTTAGTAAGCGCCGGTTTGATACGATAGGTTGTGAAATAAATGTTTAATTCCAATTAAATGTATACAAAAATGTGTTGATAAAAAATATGAAATTCATTTTTGGGAAATTAAAGTGATGAAGAAAATAAAAAAAAAAACGTTTAGCACCGTCTTAGGACAATAGGACAATGTCATTTATGAAAAAAAAACTCATTTTTTGTGAATTTAAAACTAAAATAAAACAAACAGTAAATATAATAATAAAATAAAATAAAATAAAATAAAATAAAATAAAATGAAATAAAATAAAATAAAATAAAATAAAATAAAATAAAATAAAATAAAATAAAATAAAATAAAATAAAATAAAATAAAATAAAATAAAATAAAATAAAATAAAATAAAATAAAATAAAATAAAATAAAATAAAATAAAATAAAATAAAATAAAATAAAATAAAATAAAATAAAATAAAATAAAATTAAATTAAATTAAATTAAATTACATTAAATTAAATTAAATTAAATTTATGATTATTGAAAATAATATGATATTGCATAAATAAAAAAACATTAAAATAATCCAATTAAATTTAAGAAAAAAAAACTTTCCCAAAAAATAATAACTTAAAACGAAAAAAAAACAATTAAAAATTTAATTTAAATAAAAAATTCAACAGAAATTTAAATTAAAAATAAAAAATATATATTGAAAGGTAGACGGTTGCTGAAATTCGTAGAACTCCTTAAAATTGTATGGTGAACTCCTAATATTAGTAATATAATTTTAAAATTTTATAATAAAGTTAATTAAAGCCTTTTAAAATGAAAAAATATAATAATTAACATAAAAATATATGAAATAATATAAAAAAATATAATTTATTTTTTTTTTATTTAAAAAATTGCAAATATTTTTTTATTCTTTAAAAAAATAATAAAAAAAATATCAAAGTTGTTTTCAATGAAATATGGGAAAAATATATCGATTTGAGAAAAATAAATTTAAAAAAAAACTATAAAAACTGTAATTTTAAGCAAAACTTAAATTCAAAAACAAAACAAAAAATATTACAAAAATCAAAAAGTAATGAAAAACTATCAGGAACATTATTTTAACATCATGAAACCGCTTTGAGTTAGCATTTATAGCCACGGAAATTTGTTGTCTGACCATAAACGCGTGACAACTACGAATTTATTATTCTTACAACTAGTAATAAAGTTGTTGTAAACAAGGCGCTAATACATGTTATATAAACGTTTGCGCATGCGCCGTACCAATCGACAACAGCACCGGCAGCAGCAGCTAACTGCAACGACAAATAACGTTAACGCACGATGCGCGCCACTGCAACGCGTGTGCAGCTACAGCCGTTATCTTGCTGATCGATTACTAAATTAATTTATGCTTTACAGCAACAACAAGAAAAATTTTGTGATTTTTTCCGATTTACGCGCGTTAAAAATAATTCTGAAGTACAAATCGTGTAATTTATACGCACATGCGCAACTCGATTTGCGCAAGCGCAACAAAAATAACAATAATGATAATAAAAAAAACACCAAAATTATCATAAATTACTCATGCCTATGAAGTGTTGAAGCAATTGAAGTGCTTGTTGAGTGAGTCGAGTGTTGCTGGCGTTACTCATACGCCCCGCACACATCCCAAGCACTCAATTGTAAGCTTGTAAGCTGCTATTCTGCTTGCGCCCAGCGTCCAGTGGAATTTTAATTTAAATTCTATTTTATTATTGACAATTTGTGTTTTTGAATATTTGTTTTTTTTTTCTATGCATCGAATGCCCAATGAATAGATGACGACAGTTGTGTATTTATTGAAAATTTCTTTGGAATTTTTGTGTTTTTTAGCTGAAAGTACGTAAATAAATTCAGGTAATGAAGTGATGAGACAATGGCGAATATGGCAGTGATATAAAATTCTAAAAATTAAAATATGAAATGAGTATTAAGTTGCGTAATTCGCTTACGAGTGAAGTGTTTATTTTTGCCAAATAGAAATTCTAATTTGAATTCGTCGAATTAAAGCGGGAAAAGTGGAAAATTTAAGCAAAAAAGTATTTTATACAAATTAACAAAATTAAGAACATAAAACAACAAATATGGTGCACTCTGTTGATGTTGCTACGATAGCAGGAACAAGCGAAATGGTAAAGATTTTGAAAATTATTTTCTTTTAACTTAAAATTCTTTTTTAAATAATTTAAATAATTAATTAGTGATAATTATTGCCAGTTCAGTTATCCTATTTGTAAAATAGTGAGCAGCGCAGTTTACTAATATTGGTGAACTACCGGTGAGAGCCGACACCATTAATCATACGCGTTTTTGATAAGGATCCCTTATGCGATATCCGTCTTTGAAACAACTACCATTCCAACGTGTCAAATATGCACTAATGCAATTTTCATGTAGGAAACTGATGTTTATTCACTAAAAAGTCTGCGTTAGGTGCCTTTTTATTATTACTAAGAAAGTCAAAGTGTATTGTGATAATGACTAACTCATTCAGGTCTTTATGGGAGCTAAAAATAGTTATGATCCTGATATAAAGTTTCTAGAATGGCATGCTAAAAATTCGAGCTCATGAAAACAAGTCTAACCTTAGCGTCTACAACGGATAAAGTAACAATGAAAACAGCTGAAAATTATATCGTACTTTAGGGACCTGTATATCAACACAATCAAACATAAATGAAAAGTTTCTGAGAATTGGAGTTTTGAACAATTATGTAATTCCCGTCAATTTTTGAACACAACTCGTATATATGAACATACATATGTTGATCACTTATATATTTATGTCGGCTAAAATCGTTAATACGGAATTCCCCAACATGTTTAGAAGTAAAATGATTAAAAATATACTAAACAAGTAAGAAAGGGCTAAATTCGGGTGTAACCGAACATTTTATACTCTCGCAATTTATTTGTTTAATTTTATTAATATAACACATAATTTGACCCACATATTCGTCATATATATGGTATGAATTACATTGAATGTTGGAAACCCTATTATTAGGTTAGAAGCACCGAGGTCCTCAGGTACGATATATAGGGGCTTTTAAAACCTATGGTCCGATTTTTAGAAAGGGGCTGTCACACTATAAATGCAGTATTTGTGCAAAGTTCTGTTCCGATATCTTCACTAGTGTTTACTTTATATATTGTAAAGTAAACCGTTCAGATCGACTTCAAAGTTCTGGTATATAGGAAGTAGGCGTGGTTGTGAAGCAATTTGGATTTGATTTTGATTTTATTTTCACAACATATCATTGAGATGTAAGGAAACTATTACAAACCAAGTTTCATTGATATTGGTCAATTAGTTTCGGAGATATGGTTTTTGTCCCATAAGTGGGCGGAGCCACACCCACTTAAAATTTTGGATACCAATTTGGTGGAGCCCTTCTGTACCTTCTTTATGGTGAAATTTAAGTTTTCTGATGTTTTCTTTGCTGAATTAAAGCATTTTTAGTCGTTTTCAACATAACCTTTGTATGGGAGGTGGGCGTGGTTATAATCCGATTTCCTCCATTTTTGAACTATAAGATAGTAACTAAAAGAAACGGTTCTAGGAAGTTTGGTTAATATAGCTCTAGTAGTTTTCGAGATATGTACAAAAAACTTAGTTGGGGGCGGGGCCACGCCCACTTCTACAAAAAAAAAAATACATCCAAATATGCCCCTTCATAGTGCGATGCTTTGTATAAAATTTTATTTGCATAGCTTTCTTTGTGGGTTAGTTATGGCATTTTATATGTTCTCGGTTTTCGCCATTTTGTGGGCGTGGCAGTGGTCCGACTTTGCCCATCTTCGCAAGCAATGGTGCTTTGTTATTCTATGGTGCCAAGAAACAAGTGTTCCAAGTTTCATCGATATATCTTAATTTTTACTCAAGTTACAGCTCAAGTTACACAGACGGACGGACAGACAGACATCCGGATTTGAACTCCACTCTTCACTCTGATCACTTTGGAATATATAACTCTATATTTAACTCTTTTAGTTTTGGGTGTTACAAACAACCGTTATGTGAACAAAACTATAATATTCTCGTAGCAACTTTGTTGCGGGAGTATAAAAATAATAGACTGAATATTCGGCTACCTTAAGTATAGTAAGTACTGTTTGCAATTTCCGAACCGCGAAAATTGTGAGTACTTATTCAAGACAGGTTGCCAACAACTCTGTCATACATTCGATTTCAAGTAGTAATATGAAATCGTCTGCAGCTTATATATGCTGCATACAGTATATTACTAAGATTTACTTCTACAACGACTACAAAAACAAAAACATATGTAATATATGTCAACAAATACCCTTCTCCTTTAATACCCTTCACAACAAGACTGCTTTGACGCAATTCCATTCTATTTACTATTCTGTACTCAAGGTCACAGCAACACAGTGTGACATCTGCATTATGATTTCATGAAAATTCTTGGAATTTTAAAGGCAATTGTTTGATAAATACATATGATGAAATAAGTAGAGCAGTGACAGCCCAACAGATGGAACCCACGCCAGACACAATAATGGATTAACTGCTGTCACAAGCAGTATCACATTGTCTCCAAAACTCATATATACATATAAGAGTAATGTAAATAGATGTCGCGCTTGAATGGAATTGCAATTGTTCACAGTTTGACACCGCCAAGGCAGTGGTAAAGAGTTTGGCGAAATAACTAGAAGCTCTGAGACTTAAATGCTTATTCTTCCTTTTTTAATTTAAGACAAAAAAGACAGTATATTGCTGTAGATACAATACATAAGCCTTCTATTTACTTAATGAGAACTTAAGCACAAAAATAATGAATCCATTAATAAAAAACATTAAATTTTCTCTTTCTCTCTCTTTCTTTTTTCATTTTCATTACCATTTCATTGTCTTCTCAGGACCAAACAAAACGCACAAAGCCTTCCACATTACGACGCACACTGAACGCACTCCGTCAGCGTTTGACACGTCGCAGTCGCACCAAACCACCCGATTGGTTTCTCGAGAAATTCTCCAATACAAATAATGTGGATAAAATTGGCAAGACTTCAGCCGTTACAACAACGGCTGCAGTAGCGGCTAGCGAGGAAGGCGCTAGCGGTCCAACAGCAGCGAATACAGCGCCAGCCGATGAGGGTCTCTCCAGTGAAATACGTGGCTCGAGTCGGCTATGTAATCGGTTATCGGTGAATCCGACACTGCAATCGCATTACAGGGTGAGTAGAAAAAATACTTCGAAAAGAGCGTATAAGCACTGTCTGTATACTCACCATACACTCGACAATATCAGCTGACGTGACTATAGCATTTTATATCAAGCACTTCTTCGAAAAGCATTCATTTCCTTATTATTTAATTATCTTTATATATTGATTATTTCCCCATCCAGTGGCTTGGTATTGTATCGTTAGCGGTACTCTACAACATAATCTTCGTGGTGGGTCGTTCCGTTTTCTGGGAGATAAATCATCGGGCGCCAACTTTCTGGTACTTCCTGGATTATTTATGTGATAGCATATATCTCGTGGATACCCTGGTGCATATGCATGAGGGTAAGTTGCCAGCGCTTTAACTGATTGCCTTAACGCCCGCACTAAATAAAATCTTCATTATTTGCTCTTCCTACTAGGTTACTTGGATCAGGGTCTGCTGGTGCGCGATGCTTACAAATTACGACGCCATTACTTTCACACTAAAGGTTGGTCCATAGACGTGCTCTCAATGCTTCCCACCGATCTCGCCTACATTTGGTGGTCGCCGAGTTCTTGTAGCGCCGGCGGTTTGCCTTGTCCGGTGATAGTGCGTCTAAATCGCTTACTACGTGCTCCACGTCTCTGGGAATGGTTCGATCGTACAGAGACGGCTACTGGTTATCCGAATGCTTTTCGTATTTGTAAAGTGGTGCTCGCCATTTTGGTGTTGATACATTGGAATGCCTGCATGTACTTCGCGATAAGTTACTATCTCGGTTTCGGTTCGGATAATTGGGTGTATAATTTGAATGGTCCACGGAATAGCACTTTGCAACGGCAATATATTTATAGCTTTTATTGGTCCACGTTGACGTTGACAACGATCGGTGAGACGCCAACACCGGAGAATGATGCGGAATATTTATTTGTGGTGGCAGACTTTCTGGCTGGTGTGCTGATCTTCGCTACAATTGTGGGTGAGTGTTTTGAGAGTAATATACCTATTCTCTTATTAGTAACTAGTAAGGTCAGGCCAATATCGACAAGACATTCAAGAACAAGAGCAAGCCGAATTCAATGTTCAGGCCCTGGAATAAGAATATCACAAAACTAAGACCACGACTAAGACTGACTGACAGAAACCAAGACCAAGACCAAGGCCAAGACCAAAACCAATACCAGAACCATGATCGGGACCAAAACTGAGATCTCTGCATGTTTTTTTAATAGATTATAATATCTGTAATACCAGCTCTTTATATCCAATAATAAATTCATTTAGTATCACCCTAATTGATTTCGAAATTATAAGCTATTCATTCGTGCTATTAGTATCACTTGAGAGCGTGCGCCTCCACTTATCTCTTCCATCAATAAAGTCGAAGTGCACTTAAACTCAGCACCGGGCCGTCAATGTCCTTCACCTTCGACTCCTTTAATGATTTCCCATGACGGATACAATGTCGACATATATACATACATTAAATGAATAAGTCAATAATATATAGTTCCACTTAGTCTTTTAATATACTCTTCCGTGAATTATTGTTGCTGATGACTTAATTGGTCATATTATGCCATCGAAGAGTATGAATTATTCGACCCAGAGTTGCCTTTTGACGTGACGTTGTCCACAGGATACAACAAGCTGAATACTCCTTTGCTGTTGTTTATCATTTTTTTTTTGCGTTTTATCTACCTCTTCGCCACCAACGCGTCTCATATTTGTCATTGATATACAAGTAGTTGGCGGCAAATAACAGATGGTCGGCCATCAACACCGAACATCATGCCATGGCGCCGCTCCTAACCTCATCCATCGCGTTGTCATTCCTACGAGTATTTTGCGTGCCTTATTGTTCGCAGTTTTCCTTGTTTGTCAAATTGTGGCTTTATGTGCATTGTTGTTGGCGTCATTCTAATGACTGGCGTACGTGCGCACGGCAACGCTGGAATGTAAAGTGCACGACTAGACTCTTTAATACACTGCGGAAAACAAAATAAATACTTTAACGGAATGGAAATAGTTTAGGTATGCAGAAATTCTTGTAGACCAACCGGGAAATACTCCATTTTTTTAGAAGGTCTGACTTTGGATCCATGACGTGTTCTTCATACGATTGCGAAATACTCAACATTTTAGAAGTTTTAGAAGGTCTACGGTTCTTTGACGTGTCAAGACAATCCTATTCGGTCCACAAATGTACAACAGAACAAACTGTTTTTGGTCCAATACTTATACCAAATATCTTCTACAATATACTGAAACCTAAAAATAGCCCTAATCTGCCTAAACCTAACCTAACTTTTAACCCAACTCAGGTTAAACAATAATCAGTATGCTTTAGATTAGGTAATCCAACATCAGTCAAATTCCATTACATATCCGAAATCATAAGTTATTGTTATAGTAAGACTCATATTATCAGTTACAGTTCAATCTTTAAAATATACAGGATCTAATTTCTGAATTTTCCAATTATCCACAGGTAACATCGGTTCTATGATTTCCAATATGAATGTGGCACGTGTCGAATTCCAAAACCGCATGGACGGCGTTAAACAGTATATGGCCTTCCGTAAAGTCGGTCATGAATTGGAGGCGCGTGTGATACGTTGGTTTGCCTACACTTGGTCACAGAGTGGAGCGCTCGATGAGGAACGCGTGTTGGCAGCACTTCCAGACAAATTGAAAGCCGAGATCGCCATACAAGTGCATATGGACACACTGAAACAAGTGCGCATCTTCCACGACTGCGAACCGGGTCTATTAGAGGCGCTTGTGCTGAAGCTAAAACTGCAAGTCTTCAGTCCCGGTGACTACATCTGTCGTAAAGGTGATGTCGGCAAGGAGATGTATATAGTGAAACGCGGCAAATTGTCGGTGGTCGCAGACGATGGCGTCACTGTGTTTGCGACACTTGGCGCCGGCTCTGTTTTCGGCGAAGTGTCAGTGTTGGAGATTGCAGGAAATCGCACCGGTAATCGACGTACAGCCAATGTACGTTCACTAGGCTATTCGGATCTCTTTTGTCTGGCGAAACGTGATTTATGGGAAACACTGTCCGATTATCCGGAAGCACGCGCCACGCTCACCGAACGCGGCTGTCAGCTGCTGCGCAAAGACGGTCTACTGGACGAGAGTGTTTTTGCGGGTGTGTATTACGTAAATTGAACTATTCAAGTGCATAATGAGTGGAAATGAGGCGAAGTTTGTGCAAATCTGTATGGAAAACTTTTTTAATTTACAGATTCACAACGGGCTCACGACAGCATCGAAAGCGGCATCGAAAAGTTAGAGATGTCCGTGGAGAATTTAAATGTGCGGTTGGCGCGCTTACTTGCCGAGTACACAGCCAGTCAGGCGAAACTGAAGCAACGGCTGGCGAAACTGGAATCAAAGTGAGTATGAGTGGAAAGTGTTTCAGCTGTAGAAAGTGCGAAAACGCGCGCGAGAAGTGTTGAGAAGATGAATGGCTGAGCGATTGGCTTGTATTTCGTGAAAAATAGGTCACTGAACTTTGACTGAATTACCGGTATTTGTCTTCTTGGCACACGCAAACACAGCGCTATATATACATATATTTAAAGTGTGGTTCGTAAGGCGGTTTTTGTGAATGTAATATATTCCAACATATTTTTTTGTTATGCTATGGGTTGGTCGTGAGCACAAGTAGTCCTATTATTTAGGGTTCGTGACTTGGTAATACTTGCAACTTCTGCATACAACACCATGGAGTATCGATTAATAAGTCTGAAGAGGCCATGCTGGAGCTCCAAAGTGCTTTTAAGGAATGGACGAAACCGCACTCATTCTCACGATGGATCGCATCTGCATAACTGTAACGGACCCGTATTTATTATCAATTAGTGAAGACTGTCAACTCGGCTACTTTTCTAAATATTATTGGGGAATGGTTGTTGTCGCTTCAACAAGAATAATTATAGAACTTAGTACTCAAGAGCTTTATTCTATATAGAGTACCCTTAACACGGAATGCCAAACTGCAAGATTTCGGCCATAAAACATATTTACAATAACTCTAAGCGACAGTTGCAGTTTTGCAGTAAAATTCGGATAGAAACGCTTCAATTTCGAAATCCCTTGACTTCCATAGTTAAAGATCGCTTCGTCTATAATAAAACAACCACGAGAACCACCTTCTATAACAGTACTTTGAATTTTACAAAATTTTCAAATTTTTCTTTATTTCCTCTCTTCCTCATACCTACATACACATACAGCTATCAATTAACCCACAACTCCAATGCCGGCATCAGTGTCGCCGAACCGCAGGCACGTCCACGCAGCGGGCGCCTGTACTCGCTGCAACTGAAGAAGCGTACGCGGCAAAAACGTTTAACGGCATCGACGAAATCCAACGAGAGCAGCAAACAGAATACGCTCTAAGCGTGCGACGCTGTTGTTGCATAAGTGATGCTCTGCGTTGTCATGCCAAAACCAATGCCCGCCAAGGCCAACAACAATGGGCAACAAATAAGCCAAATGAATGGAATTTCATTGCAAGCAGGAAGAAAACATGCGGGGGTGCAATAGCGAGATGCGGAGGCAATGACGGCAAAAACCACGCAAAGTGAAAGTAGGACAAATGCGCGCCAATTTATACTTGGATATGTGTGGGGTGAGTGGGTAGTTGCTGCCCACAGGTTGATGCGCCTTGTTGTTGTTTTCGTCAAAGTTGCCTATTTTTCAATTTTTATTTCAACGAATTTAAGCTATATGTTATTGTCCGTTGGCCCTACAACCTATTGCGCAAGACAACACCAACAACCACCACATCCTTCCATTCCATTCCATTCTTCAGTCAACTTGTACGTGCCGATGCTCTGAGATGCGATACTAAATGGTGATAAATGAATTGAAATTCACAAAACTTAAGTAAATTGTAAGTTTAAGCTAAAATGAAGAGGAAATAAAGGGTGATTTTTTAAGAGCTTGATAACTTTTTTTAAAAAAAAAACGCATAAAATCTCATCGGTTCTTTATTTGAAACGTTAGATTGGTTCATGACATTTACTTTTTCAAGATAATTTCATTTAAATGTTGACCGCGGCTGCGTCTTAGGTGGTCCATTCGGAAAGTCCAATTTTGGGCAACTTTTTCGAGCATTTCGGCCGGAATAGCCCGAATTTCTTCGGAAATGTTGTCTTCCAAAGCTGTAATAGTTGCTGGCTTATTTCTGTAGACTTTAGACTTGACGTAGCCCCACAAAAAATAGTCTAAAGGCGTTAAATCGCATGATCTTGGTGGCCAACTTACGGGTCCATTTCTTGAGATGAATTGTTCTCCGAAGTTTTCCCTCAAAATGGCCATAGAATCGCGAGCTGTGTGGCATGTAGCGCCATCTTGTTGAAACCACATGTCAACCAAGTTCAGTTCTTCCATTTTTGGCAACAAAAAGTTTGTTAGCATCGAACGATAGCGATCGCCATTCACCGTAACGTTGCGTCCAACAGCATCTTTGAAAAAATACGGTCCAATGATTCCACCAGCGTACAAACCACACCAAACAGTGCATTTTTCGGGATGCATGGGCAGTTCTTGAACGGCTTCTGGTTGCTCTTCACCCCAAATGCGGCAATTTTGCTTATTTACGTAGCCATTCAACCAGAAATGAGCCTCATCGCTGAACAAAATTTGTCGATAAAAACATTTCGAACCGAACACTGATTTTGGTAATAAAATTCAATGATTTGCAAGCGTTGCTCGTTAGTAAGTCTATTCATGATGAAATGTCAAAGCATACTGAGCATCTTTCTCTTTGACACCATGTCTGAAATCCCACGTGATCTGTCAAATACTAATGCATGAAAATCCTAACCTCAAAAAAATCACCCGTTATATAATATATATACTTATAGAAATATATATAAATTCCATATAGTATATACATACAAATTGAATTTGCATTTACATATGCAAATATAAATATAAAGAAAAGTAAAAGTATTTATATGTAAGTATATATACATAAATAAGATTCAGAGTATAAGAAAACTGATTTCTACACAAATACAAAAACGCATATACACACATACACACATATTTATGTCTGTATGTTATCGATTTTTACGCTCATTTTAAATGCACACCACAATTTTATAGGTTAGGTATTGATATGTGTGTACATAATTTAAAAATTTAGTGAAATTTTAGTTTGTATTTTGCTTGAAAATGTATTAAATTTAACCATATTTGAATAAAAATTATTTATATATGTGTTGTGTTGCAGTAAAAATTATATGGAAACGAATATTTACAGTTTTATAATTCCAACTTACTTGGCCCACAAGATATAACCTCAAAAATACATAAATAATTTTTTTATAGAAATTCAAGTGCTCCAAAAAACCATAGAATTTACTAGTTTTATCGTCAATCTAGCCCCCATAAAATATCAAACCCCCTAAGCTACCAACAGCCATTATATACATATATTTTCATACTTAAAAACATTTTTTTTTTGTGATTTCTTTTTCTCAATCCGCACGATATCACTAATGAACCTTTTTTACTTTTTTAAGTTCATTATTGACAGCGCAAAGTAAAAATTTTCAATTGCCTTCAGACGTGCACACCTTATATGCATTATACCGAAGATTTCTTACTCATTTGTATTACCTATTTTTAATAATAATAATTACCTATAACAAACAAAAATATTTTATACCTTAGCGACACCTAGTGGATACTATTTCTTAAAGAGTTCTCTCTCATAATGACCAATGCCACTTTTTTACGAAAATTAATCCTATTGAAGTGTAGGGACAGTGCTCAGAAAAAAATAAACGGCAACGCCAACTAGCGGTAAATGTATTTTTACAAATATGTCCCTTGCGTTGTGTCATAGATGGTAGAGGCTTCAAACCAAAATCCAAAGTAATATATTTTTCACAATAGCTGTAACCCCTCAGTGAGCAATGCAAACCGCAGAGCGTATTTCAGTCTCTTTCCTTAATGCTCATTTCTGGTTCGAAGACGAAAAAGAGGGACCAGCTCTTTCAAGCATCGGAGCACAAATGAGAGTATGACGAAATATTCCTGTTCACATTACCGATATTCATGCATAGTACATTATGAGTAGAATCGAAATGGGTTCATGCTGATTCCTAAAATACAAAATTTTATCGATATCAATCAGATATCCAGCCATATATACAACAGTTTTCCTGCTTAAGAATCCGTCGTCAAAATGCAGAAAATTTGGAATAAATATAATTACGGGACCACATAATATTAGTCCAGCTGATTCTTTTATATGATGTGTAGTTAAAGATACAGTTTGTAAAAGTCTTTAATTGATTTTTAGCTAGTTTAGAATTCACTTGTGGGCTTCAAGATTTTAATATTAAATTATATGTCCACTATTATTACAGTGTGCTTTATGAAGGAAAACTTGATTTTGACGATCTTGGTCATAAAACCAGTAACATTATTTATACAAGCATGGCCGCCGAAAATTAGAATTGAGATCGAGAGAATAATATGTGTTTTATGATATATTACCAAAAAAAAAGAATTATGTTTATTATAATATATATATTTTATATGAGTTTTGTAGATCCAAGCTTATCATGGTACTAAAGTATATCAAAAATAAAATAAAATATAAATATAAATTTAAGCAACGTAAAACTAAATGTGCCTCAAAGGAATAGAAAATATAAACCAAAAAAAAAAAAACTATTTCGAACACTAACAATTTCGAAAACGATACAAGGTTTTATTGAGAATATAGATATATGTAAAAATAAATTATATGATTAAGACCAAAATTATTTGAACTTGCTTCTAATACCTACTAATGCCAACTTGCAAGTAAGTTTCAATTTACTATTCGAAATCTTGGAAGTAACAAAAAAAAATATTTCTTAACAAAGTTTTTGTGTGGTATCAAAGATATGATTGAAAGCTATTACATGGACCTCTTAAAATACCAAATATATACAAAAAGTTTAAATTTATATATTGTATATACATATATACACAAATATTTGCATAAATTTATTTGTTATGAAAAATAAAAATTAATTAGTTGTCATACCTATTAGATTATAAAGAAAGAAAGAATGAAAAACCGAAAACATTTTTTAATCTATACTAACCTAAGTATTACTATTTTAATTTCACTTTATCCTTCTTAAAATTAGTGTATCTGTGTAAGAATGCATATCGATTTGAAATTTTAAAGCTAACTTATAGTAACTACGACGACTTTTGCCTATTTCTAGCATATAGGAACATTACTTTGATAGTATAGGATTAGTAGTAAGAAACGATTTTCTGAACTTAAAATTACATAAATTTTTTATTATTTTTTTTTTCAAAATAATTGCATAACTTACTGTAGTATATATTATATAACTGGCTTCTCAGTATATCATTGTTTGTTTTTTTGTTCCATTGTACTTAATATCTATGAAAATCTATTCGAAAATTTTAATAGGTAAGAAATATGAGTTAAATTGTGATAGAACAAATGATTGAGAGAATGAATAGATATAGTATAACTGGAGGGAATTAAGAGTAGTAATATACCACTCTGCAGGAAATGGGTTCGTTACTATTGTCTGGACAACAACTATACGATTTTTTATAGTGAACGTCTTTCAGCCAGTTTTACGAAATCTCTGGGCTTCTATACAAAAAACTTCTCATAAATCCCATAAGACAAAATAGTCATTCGGATGCTTTAATGAGTCGGGCAGAGTTATATTTCAAAATAATATTTCCTCGCATGACTTATCTTTGGTCGACGTCTATTCATCGCAAAACACTTTTGGAAATTGCCATAAGAGTACAAAACTAAATTGTCTGTTATGAAAATTAAACAGCTTTTTGTTGGTACAACGGGTTAATAATATTTTATATAGAGCATGCACTTAATATCATAAAAAGTTTTATTTTTAATTCAAAAAATTTAAAGTGCTGATATGAATTTCGAGAAAAAATAACAGAAATAAAATTACACGCCAAATATAAACTGAAAAATATTATATATGAATATGTATCTTAGCACTAAGTGAGTCAAAACTCTAATTACAACAAAACATTTTTATACAACGCATTAATGAAAAAATAGTGAGTTAGTTATCATGAGTCATATATTTAATTATAAAGTAGAAGTAAATTGTGAATAACTGTGCCATCACAGTCACAAACACAAATCTATATCCATATGTAGGCCTGTTTCTTTTTTGTGAGCAAGTGTCAAAAGAAAGCTCATCTAAGATAAAAATTATTTATATTGATTTGGCAACACTGCCAACTGTCACTGTCAGCGTAGATGTCAAACCGAGGAATTCATTTTGCTTATTTCAAGTATCTTACTTCCGGATTTTAAGTTACCAATGGACTTAATTTTTGCCACGTCACGTTATTCTATTTGAAGTCGCTTATTTTTTTTAAAGAACAGCTCTGAACTCGCTTAAACTGCATTGGTGTTATTAGATATACAGATTTCGTTAATTTAGCGAGTGTTCTTTTGACGCTCGCTTACAAGGCAATTGGGCTTAAATGACTTTTTGTAAATATATAGTAAAATGTAATGAGAGTAAAGCGTTAACATCTAACTTCAACTGTAGTTTCATATACAATCCACAAAGTAAATGAAACACAAACGAACACTTCATCTAGATCTAGATCTAGAGACTAAGGTGTCAAAATTTTAACTAAATATAGCACTACTTACATATGTAGAATTAAAAAATATATATTTTTTAACAAAAACCAATTACTAAGTTCTAGTAAAACTTAACATTTCCAAAAATTAATATTTAAAACGAAAGGAGTATGCTGTATAAATGTTTGATGAAATGATAAGTCCTTGTAGGTTATACACATATACATATAGAATTATTCGAAGAAACATGTTAAAATTAAATTGAATAAAAATATTTTTGTAATAAGCTAATATTTAAAATTTAGAAATATCTATATAAGGTCTAAGTAACTCCAAAAAAATGAGAGAAAGAAAAAGTTATGAAAATGTATTGTTAACTGAGAGTTGTTGGTGATAATTGTTTATTACACTGTGAATGAATAATATGTATACAAATGAGCGTTTTGATGAGCTGACTGTCAAAAGAATGAATAAATAAAGATCAAAATTTAAATAAAAATTTTATTATTCCAGGGTAAGTGGGTGCGATAAATAAATATGGAGACAATTTTAATATTATCTATTTAAAGCTCATTATAGCTCTTTGAGAGCATAACTACGCACCACTCGAACGTTCCGGGACGCCTTAGAAAACAAAGAGAGAAATATAAGTGAAATGGAGATAAAGAGACAATGAGAAAAAATAATAAAGATAAATGAGATTTTTTATTAAGAGAAATCATCGATTATGATAATAATCAGGAACGTCTGGGAATTCTATGAAAGTCCCGGAATGGAATTAATCGGATATTTTTCATACTGCATGTGTTGGACAACTTATAGGTTCCTTCGTCCAATTATTCAAGGCATAAAACCAAGTGTTTTAAGTGCTTTAGACTTAGAATTATATCCTCAATAGAATCCTCAATTTTCTAAATTTTGGAAGCGCCTATAAGTATTCATTGAAAGTAAAGTGAATTCATTGAAAGTGAAATAAATTTTAATTTCTCTAGAATCAACTTCTACAATGGTCTTAGAAAAGAGGATGGCCATGAGCACAAATATTCCAAATACAACGACAATAGCAACAGGTTCTGACGAACTTGAACTTCATGCTTAATAATTCACTCTCCAGGAATTGCACAATCAGCTTCGGTTTCAATGTCAATGTCAATGTCAATGAAATTTCTTTAGAATCGATTTCCAATCACACACACTTTATATATTTAGTTATATGTTATATACTTAAGCTCCCACTCGACATATTGGTCCTTTCCATTCATGTTGATTAAAATTTCAACTCAACTAAATGTGGTGTCACAAATTGTTGGCCATTTGTCACACATTCACAAACTCATTCATACTAAATTGAAATAGTGTAGACACAAGATCATACAATTCGCCACTTCAATTCATTTCAAATGCACATAAGTAGATACAAATACCTAAATACATTTGTACGTATTGTATATAACAAGGAGCTCAGTAGTTTGTGGGTGGATTCAATCAATTACTTTTATATATTTTTGGAAGCGAAGAGGAGTACAAATAAAGGTTGGTTCAACAAAAAATGGCATGTGTATTAACAAATTACTTTCTCTCCTTCCTAGTACCTTAGATTTATTTTTAAACCTGATAAAAATGGTTATTATCATACTTATCTACTTTTGTATTTGTGTAATTCACTGGAAGCTACGGTTATGCTTCCGGGAATATAATCAGTGTGTCATGGTTGTACTAAATTCTAACTCTTGCATCCGTTTTTGGAAAAGGTTTTAAGTGATAAAAGTGGGCGATTTTATGAAACAACTGCGACCTGTTCGGTTGAAGAGTTCATTGCTGTTTGAAGCAGGCAACCTCTCTATATACTATATGAGTTGGTAAACTCGGGATGTTCATTCATCGCTAGTTGATTCAACGTGGGTGTTCGAGTTAACTGACCTTGTACATTTGTGAAATTAAATTCCAATATACATCTGAGATTTTAGACTTTTTATTTTTCATAGACTTTTTTGTTGCATATGTGCTCCAGCTAGAAAAAATATATTTTATGTTAGCCCAGCAATTCATTACTGTATAACTATATTGGTAAGACCTTTTTATAACTTAGATCTGTTTTGGATATAAATCCAAAGCTATAGGATAGCTCTTCGTTATCATAGTTCGCATGAGATTGTAGAAGCTACAGCTCGATGTTCTGTTATGAAAAATACGATCTAAGTTTGGATCTTAGGTCTCAACGCGCTCCTGTTCAATTTAGTCAGAAATCGTCGGAAAGTACACAACTTCACTTAAAAGCACTTAATATCTATATATATTTTCTCACGTTACTTTAAATGGGGTATTGGTTAATCAACTGCCTTCGAGGGTTTATTTGTTTGCTCTGAAATTTGGGTTCCAACGGAGACAACAACATCATCATTACCTTCCCCCTCTTGTTTCATTCACAATTTAGTAATTTAGTGATTACACTAGACAAATGCAGTTCAGATACGCTGATCCTAAATCTTAGAATCCTCTTAAACCACAGAACCATTCTTACTATAGAATTTTGTTATTGAATAGTTCATCTTACAAAATCTTTCTTTAAGCCTAAATATACGCCCCATATATATATAACATAATTGTATTTAGCAGTTTTTAAGGTAACATTGACTGTTATATAAAATTTTGGTACAGAAATGTTTGAAATAAAGTAAATGCTTAAAACTCGAATTTTAAATTTATCTTCAAAAGCATATCAAAATTAAAATGTATTCAGGCGTTCAATGATTCGCATTAATCAAAACAATTCAAAATTCCCAACAGAATCAATCAAATGTCGACCCACATGCGTTCACATGTACCTAAAAGTATATTTTTGAATGCACGCACACGCTTTAGACAAAAATTAAATTCAATGAGGCCTTAACAAATTCACTGATTTACTGTCAATGCCAGCCAGTGTGTTTGCAATTAACGTCGCAACTTGTAATTGAACGCATATCCGCAGCGCAAATGCACAAATCACTCTAAAGGACATTGCCGTTGGGCTTCGGTTCGCAGTTGAACACTCTATTTGGGCATTGGCAGGCAATGTTTGGTTTAATAAACTCATTTGCCATGCGCCGGCAGTTATTTCACCTCAGTTTTTACAACATAATAGAAAGTGTATTGGTGATTGTATGTACGGCTATGTGTGAGGACAACGTGTTTATGTATTTAAAAGAGCACATAAGGGAGCAAATAAGAGTAGGCAACTTTTTGTTTTCCATCCCAACGAGAAATCCTTGCTAGAGAAATTATCAACTCAAAATTGTTTATTAAAAAACTTCAGTACGAGAATT